>NC_090330.1:110283642-110441212 GCF_035084215.1 Heptranchias perlo
CAGGGCCAATACGGGAAAAAAAATACTCTTGAAAATTCCTCTCCGATCTCCTCAGGTGATTTAAGCCAATCCAGGAGATCACACGGACCAAGTGCTATCTGTAAAGACACTGACCTATACGATGCAATCTCTACCCCCAGTCAGGAACTGGTCCAGCTCCCCCTGGAAGGCAGAGAGTCAGCCCCCACCCCACCAACCGGTAACGTATTCCAGAGGCTCACTACTCTCTGGGGAAAACTAGAACTGCCTAAGATCCAGCCTATATGATATACAACACACTGTTCCAGTGCAAGTCCAAGCTGGACTGTTCACATTACATTAGAGTGTAGATTTTTCAGAGACTTTGCATTGGGAGCAGTGTTCTGCAAAATTTTCCTCAGATTTATTTCTACATTCCTATTTTTAAAATAAAAAATTAGAACAGGAGGAGGCCATTCAGCCCCTCGAGCCTGTTCCGCCATTCAATTAGATCATGGCCGATCTGTATCTTAACTCAATTTACCTGCCTTGGTTCCGTAACCTTTAATACCCTTACCCAACAAAAAATCAAATTTTCACAGTTTTGAAATTTTCAATTGACCCCCAGCCTCAACAGCTTTTTTGGGGGAGAGAGTTCCAGATTCCCACTCCCCTTTGTGTGAAGAAGTGCTTCCTGACATCACCCCTGAACGGCCCAGCTCTAATTTTAAGATTAAGCCCCCATGTTCCAGACGACCCCAGAGTTAGTTCGTTAGTATGGCCTGGATTTTACTTTGGTAACAAGGTTACTGCATGACTCGAGAATCTGCTGGTGTAGTTGCTTTTATCCAGTGTTTGAGTGAGTAATCGCATTTTTCTCAATGCTGAAGCACTGCAGTAATATAATGCAAGAAGTTAATATATAGAATTTGCAGCACAGAAACAGGCCATTCGGCCCAACAGGACTATGCTGGTGTTTATGTTCCTCACAAGTCTCCTCCCACCCATCTTCATCTCACCCTATCAGCATATCCTTCTATTCCTTTCTCCCTCATGTACTTATCTAGCTTCCCCTTAAATACATCTATGCTATTTGCCTCTACTACTTCTTGTGGTAGCATGTGCCACACTCTCACCACTCTGAAGTTTCTCCTGAATTCCTTATTTGATTTATTAGTGACTATCTTATATTGATGGCTTCTAGTTTTGAACTGGAAACCCCTTCTCTACGTCTACCCTAGCAAACCCCTTCATAATTGTAAAGACCTCTATCAATGGACTCCAAATATTTTTTTCCTCCTGAATTTTTCTACTCTCAAGACATTAAGTCTTGCCAGGTGCCGTTTTACAGGCACAGAATCTCACCCAAGCAACTATTCTTCATGCACAATCCCACATAGACTTGGTTCATTCTAACCCGGGAGTGGCCGTGAGTCGGGAAGCATCAAGTTTAGGGGCAAGCTGGACCTGCCTGATCATCCAAAGCAAAGTCTTGGGCCCTTGAATTTCCACGGGGTCCCCGTAACTTTGGTGGCACCCCCTGGAGAAACAGAGTAAACGCCCAGTTTTTAATGCTGTTTCTCTGCTGGAGTAAATTCACGGTGTAACTTTCCAATGGCTCCCCACAGTTGTTGGGCTGTCTTAATTGCTTTTTATTTTAGATCATTTCTGGGTTTTGACAATTCAGGTTCAACCAGCGGCAAAATACTTACAGAAATCTAACGTCCATGGGGCAATTCTCTGAACTTGGGATCCAGGTGTAAGTGCTGTGATTGTTTTTATCCACAGTGTTTGAATGAGTAATTGCACTTCCCTGAATGTTGAAGCACTGCAGTAATGTAATGCAAGAAGTTAATACATAGAATTTGCAGCACAGAAACAGGCCATTCGGCCCAACTAGTCAATGCCAGTGTTGATGCTCCACGTGAGCCTCCTCCCACATAGACTCCATCTCACCCTATCAGCATATCCTTCTATTCCTTTCTCCCTCATGTGTTTAGCATAGATGTATTTAAGGGGATGCTAGATATTCATCTCAACCACTCCTTGTGTTAGCGAGTTCCACATTCTCACCACTCTCTGGGTAAAGAAGTTTCTCCTGAGTTCCTTATTGGATTTATTGGTGACTGTCTTATATTTATGGCCTCTAGTTTTGGACTCCCCCACAAGTGGAAACATCTCTACGTCTACCCTATCAAGCCTTACATAATTTTAAAAGATCTCCTCTCAGCCTTCTCTTTTCTAGAGAAAAGGGTGTAAGGATAAACCCAGCAACTACAGGCCAGTCAGTTTAACATCGGTGGTGGGGAAACTTTTAGAAACGATAATCTGGGACAGAATTAGCAGTCATTTGGACAAGTGAGGATTGATTAGGGAAAGCCAGCATGGATTTGTTAAAGGCAAATCGTATTTAACTAACTTGAGAGTTTTTTGATGAGGTAACAGAGAGGGTTGATGAGGGCAATGCGGTTGATGTGGTGTATATGGACTTTCAAAAGGTTTTTGATAAAATGCCACAAAATAGGCTGGTCATCAAGATTGAAGCCCATGGAATAAAGGGGGCAGTAGCAGCATGGATACAAAATTGGCTAAGTGACAGAAAACAGAGTAGTGGTGAACGATTGTTTTTCGGACCGGAGGGAGGTGTACAGTGGTGTTCCCCAGGGGTCGGTACTAGGACCACTGCTTTTTTGGGTGTACAGGGCACAATTTCAAAATTTGCAGATGACACAAAACTTGGAAGGGTAGTAAACAGTGAGGAGGATAGTGATAGACTTCAGGAGGACATAGACAGGCTGGTGGCATGGGCGGACACGTGGCAGATGAAATTTAACGCAGAAAAATACAAAGTGATACGTTTCGGTAGGAAGAACTAGGAGAGGCAATATAAACTAGAGGGCACAATTCTAAAGTGGGTGCAGGAATAGAGAGATCTGGGGGTATATGTGTACAAATCGCTGAAAATGGCAGGGCAGGTTGAGAAAGCGGTTTAAAAAAAAGCATACGGGATCCTGGGCTTTATAAATAGAGGCATAGAGTACAAAATAAAGGAAGTCATGATGAACCTTTATAAAACACTGGTTCAACCACAACCAATTCTGGGCACTGCACTTTAGGAAAAATGTGAAGGCCTTAGAAAGGGTGCAGAAAAGATTTACTAGAATGATTCCAGGGATGAGGGACTTTAGTTACGTGGATAGACTGGAGAAGCTGGGGTTGTTCTCCTTGGAACAGAGACGGTTGTGAGGAGATTTGATAGAGGTATTCAAAATCATGAAGGGTCTAGAAAGAGTAGATAGAGAGAAACTATTCCCATTGGCGGTAGGGTCAAGAACCGGAGGACATAGATTTAAGGTGATTGGCAAAAGAACCAAAGATCACGAGGAAAAACTTTTTTTTTTTTAAAAACGCAGTGATTGGTTAGGATCTGGAGTGCACTGCCCAAGGGGGTGGTGGAGGCAGATTTAATCATGGCCTTCAAAAGGGAACTGGATAAGTACTTGAAAGGAAAAATATGGGGATAGGGCAGGGGAATGGTAGTAGCTGGATTACTCTTGCATAGAGCCGGCACAGACTTGATGGGCCAAATGGCCTCCTTCCCTGCTGTAACCATTTTATGATTCTATAAAAGAGCCTCAGCCTGTTCAATCTTTCCTGATAGTTAGTCAGTGTGGACCTTTCTTGGTCTGGGTTAATTTTGCTCTTGTATCCTGGATCACTCATGGACTACTCCCCATACCTTGAGTGCCTCCAGATCTAGGTAACACACCTAGGAATTAAAGAGAGAAAATCCTGATAGTTGATTGCCTCTAGCTGCTTGTAGTGTGGCCTCTCTATACAATATTAAATAAAAGAAGATCATTTTTTGGTGTCTCATGGTCTAAAATAGTAAACCACAGTTTATTTTTCTTGAATTCTCTTTTAAAAATATTTGTTTAAGTTTCAGCAAGGAATTAGCCTTACAAGATTATAATAAGAGGAAGGCTATTCTTTTCTCTTTTTAAATAAATGTACATAATATATATTTCAAGTAGTCTCCATGGCAATAATTTTACTTGAGCAGAAATGGAATATATTTCTAATACAGGAGGTGTTAATAGCACCAACATTTAATTATTTCATTCTAATCCCGAACCAAAGCATGGCAGTGGGATTAGTTTTGTATTGCTCCAGAAGAGAGCCGGCATAGATACATACAATGGGCTGAATGGCCTCCTCCTATCTGTAAACTATAGTTGGTTATCCCTTCCATGGGATCTCTCTGGACTTTGAGTCATTGTATCTTCAGGTCTCATTTTAAATGTAAAAAAACATTAAGTGAATTTAACAGTGGACGGATTTTCATCCCAATGATTTCAATGGAATGAATAATAAAATCAGGCGGGTTCTACCAGCGCCTCCGAGTCAGAAGGTTCAGGGTTCAATCCGGATCGCCAGACTGCCCCAGGGAGTGAAGACCGGAGCTCTGGCTGGGTTGACGTCCAGCAGAACTCCTGCGTGCGGTGGCTGCGGTTCCCCCCCCCCAACCCCGCTCATCGAATGGGTTGCGGGAGTCGATAAAATCCTCCCCCGGATAGGACCAACCCCTCCCCCCCCCCGCTATCGGCTGACGTAAAGATGGTTACGGCCACGGAAGGAGCGTTCACACTGCGGCCTGTTAATGGGCCTGCAAATCCGCCCACTACGTCACATTGTTCTCCAAGGGACGATATGAAAGCAACAACCTTCCAAACTACACGTAATTACAGACAGGCTCCTACCGATATGGTTTTCGTATTTTCTGGTGGGTTTGTCCATGTACCAACTGTAGTGGTGCCATTAGGTGTCCGTGCTTGCAGTAGGACACCTTTGTAAGTTGGACCCATTATTTTCACTGTAAAAGGAACAGGAGATTTTTGGTATAAGTACTTTTTTAAAAAAAAACTACTGGTGGCACATCAAATCTGTAGGGAATTAATTGCTTTGCTGGAAAATATTCATCGAGAAAACATTAATCGAAGAGATTAACGGGCAGAGGAACTAGAGACAGCAAACACCCACATACCAACTGCCTGCATTCATATACTCAAGGAGCACTGTGCACAGTTCTGGTCTCCAGATTATAAAAAGGATATAGAGGCACTGGAGAAGGTGCAAAAAAGATTCACAAGGATGAAACCAGAACAGGCTGGGACTCTTTTCTCTAGAAAAGTGAAGGCTGAGGGGTGACCTGATAGAGGTCTTTAAGATTATGAAAGGGTTCGATAGGGTAGACGTAGAGAAGATGTTTCCATTTGTGGGGGAGACCAGAACTAGAGGGCCATAAATATAAGATAGTCACTAATAAATCCAATAGGGAATTCAGGAGAAATTTCTTTACTCAGAGAATGGTGAGAATGTGGAACTCACTACCACAAGGAGTAGTTGAGGTGAATAGTGTAGATGCATTTAAGGGGAAGCTGGATAAACACATGAGGGAGAAAGGAATAGAAGGATATGCTGATAGGGTGAGATGAAGTAGGGAGGGAGGAGGCTCCTGTGGAGCATAAACACCAGCATGGACCTGTTGGGCCGAATGGCCTGTTTCTGTGCTGTACATTCCATGTAATAAAGTATCCCTTACATCAGAAAGATATTTCAGGATGCATCACAAGAAAATCGAAAAGAAAGTGGACAGAGGGAAAGAAGGGTAGGTAGATGAAATTGGGGGGAAGCAAGAGGAGGTGAAGAAAACAATCAAGACTTGGGAAGGCAGGAAGGGAGGAGGCAAGACTTGGAGTTTTAGGAAGGACGATCGAGCATGAGGTATGATGGCTGAAAAGAGCCAATGGTGAACTAGAGAGAACGGGGAACAAGGAATAGACCAGTGTCTGAGCAGCAATGGGTGTGGGCAGGGAAGGTCGCTGAGGTAAGGTGCGGTCACAGAAGCATTTGGGGGGTAACTTTC
The DNA here is from genome assembly GCF_035084215.1 of Heptranchias perlo. Classification (NCBI taxonomy): domain Eukaryota; kingdom Metazoa; phylum Chordata; class Chondrichthyes; order Hexanchiformes; family Hexanchidae; genus Heptranchias; species Heptranchias perlo. The sequence goes on from NC_090330.1 coordinate 110,289,527, forward strand.
AACCTCAGCGGGGGGATAAAACTGCCGGTATTGGACCAGCCCCCCATTCTGTAGAGCGGGCCGGGTGGGAAGGCTTGGCTATCTGACCCTTGAACCTGGATAACTTAGTCCTCATTGAGTTTACACTTATTTGATGATTTGTCCCATTTGACTTTGAAAGGCTGCCAAGTAAATTCTAAATCAGAACACCAAAGATCTGAAACTTGAAATGTCTGGGAATTAATGGGAACAGGAATTAAACTTTATATGCGGCTCTATGCTACAAACAAGCGTAGCTAGAAGGACAAAATATTGAGCGCCCTGCTGTGTTAGAGATTGTTACCCAAACTAAACATGAAGCTGTCTGGGCGATAACAAAATCACCAACTCGTTGAAATGCTGTCCAGAAGCAGACTGATTCCTACACAGTGTCAGGTAGCAAATTCCTGACCTCACCTCGGCCTTGAAAAGAGACGGAGGGAAAAGTCGCATGACGCACCAAACCCAAGTCTTTCAGGAGTTTGTCAAGTTATAGAAGGGGCAACTGGGGGTGTAGGAATGGGGAGGAAAAAAGGCCTGGAAATTGGGAAGAAATTAGAGGGATCCTTTCAGTTTCAAAAATGAAAAAAGTGATCAATCAATTTAGATACATCTAAAATCAGCGGAAATTGTGTTTTTTTTTTAAAAAGGACCAATGTTTAATTAACTGGGAGGTGCAATTTATAGAAATCTAATTTGCAGTTAAAAATCAGAGTCCTGAAGGAGCCAACTACAACCCTTCAACTCCATCCACAGGTCAACACGGGAAAAAAACCACCTCAGGGCAGAACTACAGGGGGAAATCAGATAGACAATACACCCCAAATGGGAAACGGCACTTCACAGCACCGAGTCACAGGTGGCCGGGGCATTGGCTGACCAGAGAATCAAGTGTGAAAGTGGGTGTGGCTGTTCCTCATTTCAATGGCTGAAAAATGAGAAGTGTTACAGATCAGGCACAGTGAGCTCACGGCCAACTCTCCAATCATTAAATGCAAAACATCACAAGGTAAAAACTGTTGAGAATACTGACAAAAAGTTTTCCCAGCCATGATAAGCATGTGGTTAGCATAAACCATTCCATTACAGCCCCTTTACCCTGGGACAGCTGAGAGTTTGAGATACAGTCCAAACACAAAGCAACATTTTACACTTGAATAGCCTGTATCAAGTCAAGATCACAGAACGATTCAGCGCAGGACGCCATTCGGCCCATTGTGCCTTTGCTGGCTTTTGAAAGAGCTTCCAATGAGTCCCACTCCCCTGCTCTTTCCCCACAGCCCTGCAAATTCCACCCCCCTCAAGTATTTATCCAATTCCCTTTTGAAAGTTATTATTGAATCTGCTTCCACCGCCCTTTCAGGCAGTGAATTCCAGATCAGAACAACTCACTGTGTAAAAAAAATTCCCCTCATCTCCCCCTCCCAGTATTTGCCCCACCCACTCCCAACCAGTGTGGGAGCTGCAGCACCTCCTCTAGAGGGAAGGCAGAACCACAGCCCACCAACCGGCCCCCAGCACACCAACCGGCCCCAGCAACCGGCCCCCAGCACACCAACCGATCCCAGTACACCAACCGATCCCAGCACACCAACCGATCCCAGCACACCAACCGATCCCAGCACACCAACCGATCCCAGCACACCAACTGGCCCCCAGCACACCAACTGGCCCCCAGCAGCCAGCCCCCAGCACACGAACCGATCCCAGCACACCAACCGATCCCAGCAACCAGCCCCCAGCACACCAACTGGCCCCCAGCACACCAACCGATCCCAGCAACCAGCCCCCAGCACACCAACTGGCCCCCAGCACACCAAACGATCCCAGCAGCCAGCCCCCAGCACACAAACCGATCCCAGCACACCAATCGATCCCAGCAGCCAGCCCCCAGCACACAAACCGATCCCAGCACACCAATCGATCCCAGCACACCAATCGATCCCAGCACACAAACCGATCCCAGCACACAAACCGATCCCAGCACACAAACCGATCCCAGCACACAAACCGATCCCAGCACACAAACCGATCCCAGCAGCCAGCCCCCAGCACACAAACCGATCCCAGCACACCAATCGATCCCAGCAGCCAGCCCCCAGCACACAAACCGATCCCAGCAGCCAGCCCCCAGCACACAAACCGATCCCAGCACACCAATCGATCCCAGCAGCCAGCCCCCAGCACACAAACCGATCCCAGCAGCCAGCCCCCAGCACACAAACCGATCCCAGCACACCAACCGACCCCAGCAGCCAGCCCCCAGCACACCAACCGATCCCAGCAGCCAGCCCCCAGCACACCAACCGATCCCAGCAGCCAGCCCCAGCACACCAACCGATCCCAGCAGCCAGCCCCCAGCACACCAACTGATCCCAGCAGCCAGCCCCCAGCACACCAACTGATCCCAGTACACCGACCCCAGCCCACTAACTGATCCCAGTACACCGACCCCAGCCCACTAACCAGCCCAGTAACCGACCCCAGCCCACTAACCAGCCCAGTAACCGACCCCAGCCCACTAACCAGCCCAGTAACCGACCCCAGCCCACTAACCAGCCCAGTAACCGACCCCAGCCCACTAACCAGCCCAGCAACCGACCCCAGCCCACTAACCAGCCCAGCAACCGACCCCAGCCCACTAACCAGCCCAGCAACCGACCCCAGCCCACTAACCAGCCCAGCAACCGACCCCAGCCCACTAACCAGCCCAGCAACCGACCCCAGCCCACTAACCAGCCCAGCAACCGACCCCAGCCCACTAACCAGCCCAGCAACCGACCCCAGCCCACTAACCAGCCCAGCAACCGACCCCAGCCCACTAACCAGCCCAGCAACCGACCCCAGCCCACTAACCAGCCCAGCAACCGACCCCAGCCCACTAACCAGCCCAGCAACCGACCCCAGCCCACTAACCAGCCCCAATCCTACCTTGTACCGAGCCGCTGGTGCTTTTGATATAGAAGGAGTGCGGGGACGCCGTGTTCTGGGGGCTCACGCCCCTGTGTCTGGGCATCAAACTCCCGCAGACTCCCAGCGGAGCCCCGTTGGGAAGGGAGGAGCCGGCGGACCAGCACAGGGCGATCAGCCCGAGGAGGGCGAGGGGCAGCTGCGGGACCTCCATCACTCGGCTCCGATCTGCGGCGCTCCCGGGCTGCAGCCGCTCTTATAGCGGGCTCCCGGCGGGGGAATGTCCCGGTCCCGCCCCACCCTCAACACCAACTCCCCCGGGACAGAGGATCCGACTCCGCTCCGGAACTCAACTCACATTTTAACTCTTTCAGGTGCAACTTGCTCTTGTGCCGCGCCCCCCAATATCTCACAGAGCTTCACCCCCAATAACACAGAGCTTCACCCCCAATATCTCACAGGGCTTCACCCCCAATATCTCACAGGGCTTCACCCCCAATAACTCACAGAGCTTCACCCCCAATATCTCACAGAGCTTCACCCCCAATATCTCACAGAGCTTCACCCCCAATAACACAGAGCTTCACCCCCAATATCTCACAGGGCTTCACCCCCAATAACTCACAGAGCTTCACCCCCAATATCTCACAGAGCTTCACCCCCAATATCTCACAGAGCTTCACCCCCAATAACTCACAGAGCTTCACCCCCAATATCTCACAGAGCTTCACCCCCAATAACACAGAGCTTCACCCCCAATAACTCACAGAGCTTCACCCCAATAACTCACAGAGCTTCACCCCAATAACTCACAGGGCTTCACCCCAATAACTCACAGAGCTTCACCCCCAATAACTCACAGAGCTTCACCCCCACTTCACCCCCAATAACTCACCGGGCTTCACCCCCAATATCTCACAGAGCTTCACCCCCAATATCTCACAGAGCTTCACCCCCAATAACACAGAGCTTCACCCCCAATAACACAGAGCTTCACCCCCAATAACTCACAGAGCTTCACCCCAATAACTCACAGAGCTTCACCCCCAATAACTCACCGGGCTTCACCCCCAATATCTCACAGAGCTTCACCCCAATAACTCACAGGGCTTCACCCCCAATTAGTCACCCCTTTAAATACAAACTCCCCCCCCAAAAAATAAACCAAGAGCTCTGACTCTCTGCTAAATGGGTTGGGGGGGGATTGGCCTCCGCCAGTGAAGGGAAAGGGAATTCGAGCCAATCACCAACCAGGTCTACACCACACCCGATTTTCCTTTGGTGTAAAATGGGCTGGCGATTGGCTACAAACCCCGGGGGGGGGCAGAGAGGGAGATTGAGGGGGCTACACACCCAGAGAGGGAGGGAGGGGGGGGCTACACACCTGGACAGAGAGAGAAAGGGGGGCTACACACCGAGAGAGAGGGGGGGGGGGCTACACACCGAGAGAGAGGGGGGGGGGGCTACACACCGAGAGAGAGGGGGGGGGGGGCTACACACCGAGAGAGAGGGGGGGGGGGGCTACACACCGAGAGAGAGGGGGGGGGGGGCTACACACCGAGAGAGAGGGGGGGGGGCTACACACCGAGAGAGAGGGGGGGGGCTACAAACCCAGAGAGAGAGAGAGAGAGGGGGGGGGCTACAAACCCAGAGAGAGAGAGAGGGGGGGCTACACACCGAGAGAGAGAGAGACGGGGGGGGGGGCTACACACCGAGAGAGAGGGGGGGGGCTACAAACCCAGAGAGAGAGAGAGAGACGGGGGGGGGGCTACACACCGAGAGAGAGAGGGGGGGCTACACACCCAGAGAGAGAGAGAGGGGGCAACACACCCAGAGAGAGAGAGAGGGGGCAACACACCCAGAGAGAGAGAGAGAGGGGGGGGCAACACACCCAGAGAGAGAGAGAGAGGGGGGGGCTACAAACCCAGAGAGAGAGAGAGGGGGCAACACACCCAGAGAGAGAGAGAGAGGGGGGGGCAACACACCCAGAGAGAGAGAGAGAGAGGCGGGGGTACACACCCAGAGAGAGAGAGGGGGGGCTACACACCCAGAGAGAGAGAGAGAGAGGGGGGGGCTACAAACCCAGAGAGAGAGAGAGGGGGGGGCTACAAACCCAGAGAGAGAGAGAGGGGGCAACACACCCAGAGAGAGAGAGAGAGAGGCGGGGGTACACACCCAGAGAGAGAGAGAGAGAGAGAGGGGGGGGCTACAAACCCAGAGAGAGAGAGGGGGGGCTACACACCCAGAGAGAGAGAGAGAGGGGGGGGCAACACACCCAGAGAGAGAGAGAGAGTGTGGGGAGGGGGGAGAGAGAGAGAGAGGGGGAGGGGAGAGAGAGTGGGAGGGGGAGACAGAGAGAGAGGGGGGAGAGAGAGGGGGAGAGGGAGAGGGGGAGAGGGAGAGGGAGAGAGAGAGGGGGGAGAGAGAGGGGAGAGAGAGGGGGGGGGAGAGAGGGGAGAGAGAGAGGTGGGGAGAGAGAGAGGGGGAGGGGCGAGAGAGGGGGAGGGGGAGAGAGGGGGAAAGAGAGGGGAGGGGGGAGAGAGAGAGGGGGGAGGGGGGAGAGAGAATTATATTCATTTATTGGGGTACAGAGAAGGTTCAGACGATGGATCCCAGAATTTAAGGGAATGGCATGTGGGGTAAGATTGTCGACCCTGGGTCTTTTCTCTCTTGAAAAGAGACTGAGAGAGGAAATGATAGAATTGTTTAAAACTATGAAAGGTTTGGACAAATTGGAACCAAGTAAACTTTTCTGCCGTGCGCAGAATTTAAGCACAAGGAGTCACATTTATAAATTAGAGACAACCAAAGAAAATCGGAAATGCAGGAGGAAGGTGATAGTTGATGGAACAAGGAACTTTAATGGGTTTCAAGAAGGAACTGGGAAGGTTCTTGTCAACAAATGGGATTCAGGGTTATTAGAGATGCACCAATGAGACGGTGTGGATCAGTATGGAGCTGGAGTGGTTGTGTTACTGGACTAGTAATCCAGAGAATATGAATCCAAATCCCACCACGGCAGTTTGAGAATTTAAATTCAGTTTAAGAAATCTGGGGGCAGAAAAGCTGGTATCAGTTAAAAGTAAAAATCCCAGCTTCTCCACGTAGCTGAAGTTCCTCATGCCTGGTGCCTTTCCAGTAAATCTCCTCTGCACCCTCTCCAAGGCCCTTTTTTTTGTTCAGAAGGTGAGAGAGAGAGAGAGAGACAGAGGGAAGTGTCACAGCTCCAGAAAAGCATGCAGGATCGGCTCCAGCTGCAGTCGATGGGGGTCGATGTTGGAGAGGAACTCGGGGGGGGGGGTGAAGGGCCAGCAAGCCTCGCTCTTCGCCTGGGTGGCCTCAAAAAATCGTCTTCCGGTCCAGAGTCTGGAGAAGTTCCTGACTCTGGTCGACATGAGACGTTCTCGGAGTCCTGCAAGGAAAGGAGAAGGTGGACTCAATCAGTTTCTTCCCCGATCAGACGGTCGATGCCATTTGGCAGAATGTCTCGTCGCTGGAAACTGACCAACAGGCACCAAGATGCAGCCTGGATGGTGGTGAGAAGGGGCCCTCCCAGTGCGGTCCTTCCAACACGCACGGAATCTCAGCGCCACCGCGAGCTGCCCTCGAGGCTGTGGCGGGGAGGAGCCCGTCTTCCACCCCCTGTTGGGCTGCCCCTTTGCGCAGGGGGTGTGGAGAGAGATGTGTTGGTATCTGTCCTGGTTCATCCCAAACTGTTGGGTAACACAGGACTCTGTGCTCTACGGGCTGCTCCCCGGGACGCACACAGAGTCAGACATCACCTGCGGCTGGAAGACCATCAACTCGGTGTGGGAGGCCCTTCGGTCCGCCCGAAACCTGCTGGTCTTCCAGCTGAAGGAGCTGTCCACGACCGAGTGTTGCCGACTGGCACACACCAAGGTCCAAGAGTACGTGCTGCGGGACGCACTGAGGCGAGGTGCGACCTACGCAAAGGCTGTATGGGGAAACGCCACCGTGTAAGGCCATCCCACCTGGTATTGTACACCATGGATCATAAGAAATACTGTGTTTGAATTGTAATAATGAGATCGCTTTGTGTATGTCCTGTAGTGTTTTGGTTTGAATTGTACTGGTTTGGAATTGTGAAATTTACATTGAACTGTGTGTACCTTTAAATTTTATGAAATAAAGTATATTTTGAAATTTAAAAGAAACCTTTTTTTACACCCAGGCAAATAGGATGTTGATTTGTTTCTATTCATGAGGTGAGGGGATAATAAACTCTTAACTTCATCAATGTATGTGATGTTGTTTCTGATCCTTATCTTTTACATAACTCACCCAAGCCATTGTGACTTATTAAAATCCACCCTAGTGTCTGATTTCACTTGAGTCATTGTTGCTAAACTACAATGAACAATGCACTAACTGTAATCCTGCATAACATCTCCATAGAACCAGGCATGACAAGTAAATTTACTACCAAGTCATCTCCCGATCAACGACCAGAAAATCGGCCTAAATATTGTCACATTCCCCGTCGGACCGTTGAAGGTTACGTCATAGAGTCATAGAAAGTTATGGCACAGAAGGAGACCATTCGGTCCATCGTGTCCATGCTGGCCGAAAAAGAGCTATCCAGCTTAATCCCACTTTCCAGCACTTGGTCCGTAGCCCTGTAGGTTACGGCACTTCAAGTGCATATCCAAGTACTTTTTAAATGAGTTGAGGGTTTCTGCCTCTCCCACCCTCTCAGCCAGTGAGTTCCAGACCCCCACCACTCTCTGGGTGGAAAAATTTCTCCTCAGCTCCCCTCTAATCCTTCTACCAATCACTTTAAATCTATGTCCCCTGGTCACTGACCCCTCCACTAAGGGAAATAGGTCCTCCCGATCCATTCTATCTAGTCCAGTCATAATTTTATACACCTCAATTAAATCTCCCCTCAGCCTCCTTTGTTCCAAAGAAAACAACCCCAGCCTATCCAATCTTTCCTCATAGCTAAAATTCTCCAGTCCTGGCAACACCCTCGTAAATCTCCTCTGTACCCTCTCTAGTGCAATCACATCTTTCCTGTAATGTGGTGACCAGAACTGTACACAGTACTCAAGCTGTGGCCTAACTAGTGTTTTATACAGTTCTAGCATAACCTCCCTGCTCTTATATTCTATGCCTCAGCTAATAAAGGAAAGTATCCCGTATGCCTTTTTAACCACCTTATCTACCTGTCCTGCTACCTTCAGGGATCTGTGGACATGCACTCCAAGGTCCCTCACTTCCTCTACACCTCTCAGTATCCTCCCATTTATTGTGTACTCCCTTGCCTTGTTTTCCCTCCCCAAATGCATTACCTCACACTTCTCTGGATTGAATTCCATTGAAAGTAATTGGTAGAAGGATTAGAGGGGAGCAGAGGACAATTTTTTTCTTGGTGTAAATAGGACTCAGTTATTAATTATCGCTGAATCAGAAGGTGGTGGGTTCGAGCCCCACTCCAGGAACTTGAGCACGTAATCCAGGCTGACACTCCCAGTGCAGTGCTGAGGGAGTGCTGCACTGATGGGGCACCGTACGTTAAACTGAGGCCTCGTCTGCCCTCTTAGGTGGACGTAAAAGATCACATGGCCCCTATTTCAAAGAAGAGCAGGGGAGTTCTCCCCGCTGTCCTGGGCCAATATTTATCCCTCAACCAACACCTAAAAACGGATGATCCGGTCATTATCACATTGCTGTTTGTGGGATCTTGCTGTGCGCAAATTGGCTGCCATGTTTCCTACATTACAACAGTGGCTACACTTTAAAAGTACTTCATTGGCTGCTGTAAAGCGCTTTGGGATGTCGTGAGGTTGTGAAAGGCGCTATATAAATGCAAGTTCTTTATTTTTCTTCCTAAAGCTGACCTTCATGTGACAGGAGCACAGATCAGGAATGCAGATGTGAGGTCATCGCACCTGCGAGGTTTTCCAACCGCTAAAATGAACGGATGTAAATTGTGCGGGAGGTGAATCAGGCCCGCTGACCTCTGCCCCCAAATTGCTGATTGACGGTGCCTTTCATGACCTCAGGACGTCCCAAAGTGCTTTACATCCAATGAAGTACTTTTTGAAGTGTAGTCACTGTTGTCATGTAGGGAACATGGCAGCCAATTTGCGCACAGCAAGATCCCACAAACAGCAATGGGATAAATGACCAGGTAATCTTTTTTTTTTAGTGATGTTGGTTGAGGGATAAATATTGGTCAGGACGCCGGGGAGAACTCCCCCTGCTCTTCTTTGAACAGCACCATGGGATCTTTCACATCCACCTGAGACGGTTTAATGTCGCCTTTTTTAAAGAGGACGATGGTTCGAGGCATGGTAGGGCAGCGAGGAGCACACGAGGCCGGGAGCAACAGCAGGAGCTTGAGGAGTTGGCCCAAGCCAGGGAAAAAGAAATAGAATCACAAATGAGCATCAGTTCTGTGGACTTTGAGGGCTGCGGTTGCAAGGGTTTTGGAGACACTTCTGGCTTCAAATTGGACAGGTGATGCATCGTACACCAGTTATCGGATTACGGTACTTTCCCACACCGACGCATCGGAGGAGATTCTAGGATGTTATTTATCTTGTGGAAGATTCTGTTGCAATAATGACTCATAACTGTTGAGAAATTCAGTCATTGTTTATATTTAAACAGCAGGCTGTAGATCTTGCTGGAGTGGGGCATCTCACGCCAAGCCCCATGAGTTAGACTTTCTCCCTCACCCATCAGCTCTAAAGTTTTTGCGCTGTAACTTGCTGGAAGTGCGAGCTGATAACGGGGCGGGGAGGGGAACGGGGCATCCGGGACCAACAGTCTATCTCCTTAACCAATGAGATTTAAGGATTGGGAAAGAAACAGGAGGAATGACGGAGAAGGAAATCGGGTGAATTAGAGTCAAATCAGGTACAGAAAGAGAAATAAAGAGAGGGGAAGAAAGATTGGATTAAGTGAGAGAGAGAAAAAAAAGAGACAAAGGAAAAGTAAGAAAAAAGGGCAATTAGGGATGGGCAATAAATGCTGGCCTTGCCAGCGACGCCCACATCCCATGAATGAATAATAAAAAATGAGGCCCCATCTGCCCTCTCAGGTGAGTGTAAAAGATCCCATGGCAGTATCTGAAGATGAGCAAGGGAGTTCTCCCCGGTGTCCTGGCCAACATTTATCCCTCAACCAACATCACTAAAAGAAAATTATCTGGTCATTATCTTATTGCTGTTTGTGGGATCTTGCTGTGCCAAAAATTGGCTGCCGCATTTCCAACATTACAACAGTGACTACACTTCAAAAGTACCTCATTGGTAGTGAAGTGCTTTGGGACATCCTGAGGTTGTGAAAGGCGATATATAAATGCAAGGTCTTTCTTTCTTGCTATCACCGAGAGTAACTTCCAGTAGCGCAATTGGGAACAAGTTTGCCCTCCTGCTGATGGCACGTATCAGGAATCAGGGGCAAGGGGAGGAACACACTTGGATTTCCAATATTCGTCTATCAGATGAGACGCTGAACCGAGGCCGCATCTGCCTATTCAGGTGGACGTAAAAGATCCCATCACACTATTCAAAATATTGGCCAATATTTATCTCTTGACTAACATCACCAAAACAGATCACCTGGTCGTTTATTGCTCACGCATATGTAGGCAAATGCAGCCGCCAAGTTGTGCACAAACAACAGTGACTGTCCTTCAAAGGTAATCCGATAGCTGTGGAGCGCGTTGGAACGTCCTGAGGACATAAAAGTTGCTATATAAATGCAAATTCTTCCTTTCTTCTTTCCATTAAAATGCTTATATTCCTTTGAGATGGAGTGTGGATCAAGCTGGGAGCACAGGCTTCCATTGGATTGATGCTGGCTTGAAGAGGGGCACTAGAAAAGTGTGCAGGCAAGATTTCCAGACAAGAGGCCTTCTATGACAAGAGGCTTAACAACGCAAATAGACACCAACTGTGGTGTGTCTAGTTTGTACTTTTGTTTTGGAATGACTTGCCTTCCCTATAATTTTCACATCGTTCACCTGAGGAAGGAGGAAGCCTCCGAAAGCTTGTGAATTTAAAATAAAATTGCTGGACTATAACTTGGTGTTGTAAAATTGTTTACAATTTATAATTTTAAGAGTCACTTTTGTTTTCAAACTATAAGGCCTTCTATCAGTCAGTGTTATCTGTAAGTTCTATGGTGCAAGAACATTCTTGATTTAATAATAGGGAACTTGACTCCGTGAATAGATGTATCACTTCATGGTATCTGTTGCCTGAGTTCCTTTTTTTCCCATTATTTAATGTAATGTTATTAATCAAGTGTAACCTCAGAAGCTTCCTGAGATAGGAGACCATAGAACAGTTTGTTTTTGCTACTTTGAGAGATTTGTGTGTTGACAATAAACTCATTGAGGGTTGACGTGCTCCGATACCTCGTTGGACGTGTACTCATGTTTCTGTTGCCTTTTGTCTCTGCTTCTCTTTCTCCTCCTCTTCCCTCCTGTGCAGCCAGTCTATACCTTGTCAGGGTTTGCGATATCCAGCGCAGTCCAGTCGATTCCCGTTGTTGTGTTAACCCTGGGAGCAACTCTTCCCCAGTCAGTCGATGTCCCAACGAGACACAGTTAGGGGGTGAAACTGGACTTGGGCGGAGGACTCAGAACGGGGGAAATCGCATCAGCCGGCCGTTACACCACACACTCGGTGTTCAAGTCTATTGAAGGGCGAAGAACGGCCAGGAGCCACTGAGGGCAGCACTGGGACCCACGAGAGATGTTGCTCCAAGAAGTGGGGTACGGGTATGTTAAGGCCATGTTAATCATAGGAATATAGGAACAGGAAGAGGCCTTTCAGCCCCTGGAGCCTGTTCCGCCATTCAATTCGATCATGGCTGTTCTGCACCTCAAATCCATTTGCCTGCCTTTGCTCTATATCCCTTGATACCCTTCCCCAATAAAAATCTATTGATCTCAGTCTTCAAAATTTTTAACTGATCCCCGGCATCCACAGCCTTTTGGGGGAGAGAGTTCCAGATTTCCACTAGCCTTTGTGTGAAAAAGTGATTCCATATTTCACCCCTAAACAGCCTGGCTCTAATTTTAAGGTTCTGCCCCCTTGTTCTAGACTCCCCCCATCAGAGGAAATAGTTTCCCTCTATCTACCCTATCAAATCCTTTAGTCATTTTAAACACCTCGACTAGATCACCTGTCAGGAATTCAGGGACTGCGGACAGAACAAAACGAGTCAGGAAACGGAGACCAGAGGGAGTGGCGGCAGATGAGACAGCGTGGGAGGAAGAGTAGAAGCAGAAAGAGAATGAGAGCAAGATGCAAAAAACAAACAAGAGAAGAATGGAATAAAGATGTCTAATTCATTTTCTGGTGTCGATGGTAGTCATGATGTGGAGATGCCGGTGATGGACTGGGGTTGACAATTGTAAACAATTTTACAACACCAAGTTATAGTCCAGCAATTTTATTTTAAATTCACAAGCTTTCGGAGGCTTCCTCCTTCCTGAATTCATTTTCAGGTGGTTAGCTTGTTTATTTAGTAATTTAACTCTTCAAAGTGAGAAGGAGAGTCAGGCAGAGATATCACCCCACACCAGATATTACCCCTCTGGTAGAGAGACTGGGGGATGGGGGACTGGGAGAAATGTACATAGAGAGAGGGGGACTGGGAGGGGGGGGAACGGTAGGGGAGTGGGGGGGGGGGGGAAGGGGGGAGAATTGCTGCTGGTGTCTCTGTTGAGAAAACAATTAAGAACCAGTCCAAGAATCCTGGTCACCAAAAAAACAACTGAAGTGCTGGAGAGAAGAGCCAGGCAATTGGTCCAGTGTTGGGAGGGTCCAAGTTATAAGGAAAGACTGGAGAGACTCAGCTTTTCAAACTGGAAAGGAGGAGCCTGAGATGGATATAATATCATTAAGGATTTGGAAAAGATTCACCCAGAATACTAGGTTAAATTAAAGCGTGGGAGTAGAGTAAGGGCACACAGGTTCAAACTAGTAACAGATCATTCGAGGACTGATATCAGGAACATTTACTTTTGTCATCAACACATGGAATGGATAAAGTGGTAGAGGCAAAAACCCAGTTAAGAAACAACTGGATGCATCATTGAGGGGGCGGGGCTACTGCGGGGCCCTGGTTGGATGGATCATGATGGGCCAAACGGCCTTTCTCATCTATAAGGATCTCGAGATCTTGGGAAGTACAATAAATAAAAAATCAACTCTAAATCGTCTAAGGCTGTACAACATGTTGGGTTGAAGGATTAAATGAGAACCCATTTGGCGGATACTGAGTTACTGTAAATTATGCTGTTCACGTTCCACAATGTATTACTGTATCGCATCACAGATGCCACCTTTTTTGTTCACTAATTTTTTCTTGGCCTCTTCCCAGCAACGTACGAGGTTCAGTTCTTGGAAGAACACCACCTCTCTCTCTCTCGAGACCCTACCCTTGTGGAGAGTTGTAAGATGTAGAGCTGGTGAATTGCCTTTCTTGTACTAGGCCTAATTTGAATTGACATCATTTCACTTCCCATTTCTTTTCTACATCATCCTCTTTATTTTCTTTCTTTCTTTCTCACTTCCTCTGTCTGTCGTTTCTCTCCATCTCTGTGATAGTCTCTTCACTTTCTCAGTGTCAGCCTTGGCTTGGTGGGTAGCCTCTGAATCAGAAGGTTGTGAATTCAAGTCCCAGAGACTTGAGCACCAAATCCAGGCTGACACTCCAGCGCAGTACTGAGGGGGTACTGCACTGTCAGAGGTGCTGACTTTGGGATGAGGCATTAAACCGATGCCCGGTCTGCCCTTTCAGGTGGATGTAAAAGGTCCCATAACACTATTCGAAGAAGAGCAGGGCATTCTCCCCAGTGTCCTGGCCAATATTTATCTCTAAAACAGATTATCTGGTCATTATCACATTGCTGTTTGTGGGACCTTGCTGTGTGCAAATTGGCTGCCATGTTTCTTACATCACAACAGTGACCACACTTCTCAAAATTAGGAGGGGTTTTGATAGAGTAAATAAGGAACACAGTTTCCAATCTCCCCTTAACCATCTCTATTCCAAGAAGAACAATCCCAGCTTCTCCACTCTCTCCAGATAACTGAAGTCCCTCATCCCCGGAACCATTCTGGTAAATCTCCTCTGCACCCTCTCCAAGGCCTTGACATCCTTCCTAAAGTGTGGTGCCCAGAATTGGACACAATACTCCAGATGAGTCCTAACCAGTGTTTTATAAAGATTTAGCATAACTTCCTTGCTTTTGTACTCTATGCCTCTATTAATAAAGCCCAGGATCCCATATGCTTTTTTAACAGCCTTCTCAACTTGTCCTGCCACTTTCGAAGATTTGTGTACATTCACCCCCAGGTCTCTCTGCTCCTGCTCCCCTTTAAAATTGTACCATTTAGTTTATATTGCCTCTCCTCATTCTTCTGACCAAAATGCATCACTTCACACTTCTCTGCGTTAAACTTCATCTGCCATGTGTCTACCCATTTCACCAATCTGTCTCTGTCCTCCTGAAGTCTGTTACTATCCTCCACATTGTTTATTACATTTCCAAATTTCGTGTCATCTGCAAACTTTGAAATTATACCCTCTATACCCAATTCCAGGTCATTAATATATATCAAAAAGAGCAGTGGTCCTAATACTGACCCCTGGGGAACACCACTGTAAACTTCCCTCCAGTTTGAAAAACAGCCGTTCACCACTACTCTCTGCTTCCTGTCCTTTAGCCAATTTTGTGTCCACTCTGCCCCTGTCCCTTTAATCCCATGGGCTTTAATTTTGCTAACAAGTCTATTATGTGGTGCTTTATATCCATTTACACATCAACCGCACTCTCATCAATCCTCTCCCTTACTGCATCAAAGAACTCAATCAAGAGATGAGAATGTTTTTTTCCCATGTAAAGGGGTGTAGGGGAAGGGCAGGGAATGGGATTCGAGCACAAAGATCCAATTTAGAGCTAGAACATGCGCAGGGTGGGTGGGATGGCTTCTTGTGGGGTAATTCCTGTGGGTTCTATGATGAGATACCCCGCCAGTATCGGCGATTCCCTTTACAATTTGGATGGATGGCTCCTTTAAGTTAGCAGTAATTTTTTTTTTTTTGCAGAGTTGGAAGATTCCAATTCCCTTCCATCCCTGCGATGGGGTAAAGGTTGCTTCTTATGAGCGGGTGGTCCTGCCCTGTCCCTGGGTGGGATGACGTTTCTGGAGATCTGTTAGAGAGAGCGTCAGGGCTTGAGATGCAGAGAGTGGGAGGTGGAGGTGGGAGGTGGACGGGAGGAGGTGTTGCTGAGACTGGGCTAGAGGTGCCTTGGATGCCGTGTTGCAGGAGCTGAGCCCAGAGCCGGAGTGGGAGCTGCCGCTCCGCATGGACAATGTGCAAGGAGGGATGGGCTGCACCCCGAGCAAGTCCAAAGCCACTTACACCCAGGACAAGGTCTGGAGGGATTTCGACACTTGCTCCACTTTCGTTTCTGGTTTTAAAAGCTCGGTGTCGACCCCGGAGAGAACGACCCCGGGGAGACCGATTCCCGGACCCTGCCCGGGGAGAACTGGGGGGAAGGAGAACCTTTTAAACGGTGAGTCTGGAGCCAGGAGCCAAACCACAAACTAGAGATCCATCAGGGGACCCGCTCCTTTACAACAAACAGGGGGGGGGTTTCATTCTCTAAGCATTGTTTCTCTTATTTTCGTTAGTTACTAGCAAGGCTCTTTCATCTTATCATTGTGTTGTATATTTATCATTGTGTTGTATCTGTATCTTTGTCCTATATCTTTACGTTTTGCTGTGTCTTTAATTTAGAGGCTTTCAGTCTCAGACAAATTATATTACCTGCAATCAGATATTAGGAGGTGCATAAGAGAGGCCTCTCGCTGTTTTTCTCTTTCCCTCTACCTATGAGGTACCTTCACTCGATGCCCCCATGGGTCCGGGTACCTTCACTCGATGCCCCCTAGGTCCGGGTACCTTCACTCGATGCCCCCTAGGTCCGGGTACCTTCACCCGATGCCCCCTAGGTCCGGGTACCTTCACCCGATGCCCCCGTGGGTCCGGGTACCTTCACTCGATGCCCCCCAGGTCCGGGTACCTTCACTCGATGCCCCCCAGGTCCGGGTACCTTCACCCGATGCCCCCTAGGTCCGGGTACCTTCACCCGATGCCCCCGTGGGTCCGGGTACCTTCACCCGATGCCCCCTAGGTCCGGGTACCTTCACCCGATGCCCCCTAGGTCCGGGTACCTTCACCCGATGCCCCCTAGGTCCGGGTACCTTCACCCGATGCCCCCTAGGTCTGGGTACCTTCACTCGATGCCCCCTAGGTCCGGGTACCTTCACCCGATGCCCCCTAGGTCCGGGTACCTTCACCCGATGCCCCCTAGGTCTGGGTACCTTCACCCGATGCCCCCTAGGTCTGGGTACCTTCACCCGATGCCCCCTAGGTCCGGGTACCTTCACCCGATGCCCCCTAGGTCTGGGTACCTTCACTCGATGCCCCCTAGGTCCAGGTACCTTCACTCGATGCCCCCTAGGTCCGGGTACCTTCACCCGATGCCCCTGTGGGTCCGGGTACCTTCACTCGATGCCCCCTAGGTCCACGTACCTTCACCCGATGCCCCCCAGGTCCGGGTACCTTCACCCGATGCCCCCTAGGTCCACGTACCTTCACCCGATGCCCCCTAGGTCCGGGTACCTTCACCCGATGCCCCCCAGGTCCGGGTACCTTCACTCGATGCCCCCCAGGTCCGGGTACCTTCACTTGATGCCCCCCAGGTCCGGGTACCTTCACTCGATGCCCCCTAGGTCCGGGTACCTTCACCCGATGCCCCCTAGGTCCGGGTACCTTCACTCGATGCCCCCCAGGTCCGGGTACCTTCACTCGATGCCCCCCAGGTCCGGGTACCTTCACTTGATGCCCCCCAGGTCCGGGTACCTTCACCCGATGCCCCCTAGGTCTGGGTACCTTCACCCGATGCCCCCTAGGTCCGGGTACCTTCACTCGATGCCCCCCTAGGTCCAGGTACCTTCACCTGATGCCCCCTAGGTCCGGGTACCTTCAACTGATGCCCCCTAGGACCGGGTACCTTCACCCGATGCCCCCGTGGGTCCGGGTACCTTCACCTGATGCCCCCATGGGTCCGGGTACCTTCACCTGATGCCCCCATGGGTCTAGCTTCAATACTTGTAGCCACGCATGTTACATGACAGAAACGATGTACTTAATTACAGACACTGTCTTGTTTCAGTTCCTACCCACGATTACCACGGCCATAATCCGAGCCGGACTGTCAGCCCTGAAGGTTGGAGCTCGTACAGTTCTCACAGCAAATCATGGTGCGGCACCAAGCCAAGTATCAGTGACAGCGACTCTTCAGACAACGAGACTCCACACGGACACCAGCAATGACGGACAGTAATCTCCACTCAAGTCTATAAACTACTGCAAATTCACCTTCTCTCAGTGATTCACATGGAACATGGCGTAATCATACCAGCAGTTTATGTGGCAGCCTCTCTGCGAGGCATGAAATGAATGTTATTATTTTTAAACCCTTACATTATAAATGCTGGACAGACATTTAATGAAGGCTAAAAATTTTAGCATCGGATACTGTGCCTCTCTCTCTTAAAAAAAAAGCTCTAGATCCATTGCTGTCCTGAAATAATGGTAAGGCTGGTGTGCCACAGTGCACTGGTGCCCCAGTGAGATGGTTGAACATGACTTCAAAGCTGGGACCTTCTACAAGGCAAGTTTACGGACTTTACACACAAGAGGGGAGTGGTACAGAGCGGGAGGCTTGGCATTTTACATAGGAACAAAATAACAGAAAGAGGCCATTCAGCCCCTGGAGCCTTGGGTCCGTAACCCTTTCATGCAAATGATAACGCAGAGGTGAAATTGGTCTTGGGCCAAAGTGCGAAACGGGGCCATTGTGCATCGGGCAACAGCAAATTGGCTTCCCGTTTTTACACTGGAAAGAAAATCGGGCAGAGTGCAAAACAAGCTGTAGATTCACTCCCGCCCGTTTCGAGCTCCCACCCCAGACAAATGTCACCTCCGGAGGGTTTTGGTGAAGGTATGGAGTTCTGTTGGTTTTCTTCCCTGGCCACTCACCGAGAAATTGAGCGGGTGGCCAATTCTTGAGCCTCTGCTACTGTCCAGTTGCAAGTGGGACGTGAGGCTAAGAACTCAACTGAATGGGTTCAATGAGGAGTGTAGAAGAGCATGCCAGGAGCAGCATCAGGCGTACCGAAAAATGAGGTGCCAACCTGGTGAAGCTACAATACAGGATTACATGCATGCTAAACAGCGGAAGCAACATGCTATAGACAGGGCTAAGCGATTCCACAACCAACGGATCAGATCAAAGCTCTGCAGTCCTGCCACATCCAGTCGTGAATGGTGGTGGACAATTAAACAATTAACGAGAGGAGGAGGCTCTGTAAACATCCCCATCCTCAATGATGGCGGAGTCCAGCACGTGAGTGCAAAAGACAAGGCTGAAGTGTTTGCAACCATCTTCAGCCAGAAGTGCCGAGTGGATGATCCATCTCAGCCTCCTCCCGAGATCCCCACCATCACAGAAGCCAGTCTTCAGCCAATTCAATTCACTCCACGTGTTAGCAAGAAATGGCTGAGTGCACTGGATACAGCATGGGCCCCAGACAACATCCCGGCTGTAGTACTGAAGACTTGTGCTCCAGAATTAGCTGCGCCTCTAGCCAAGCTGTTCCAGTACAGCTACAACATTGGCATTTACCCGACAATGTGGAAAATTGCCCAGGCATGTTCTGTCCACAAAAAGCAGGACAAATCCAATTCAGCCAATTACCGCCCCATCAGTCTACTCTCGATCATCAGCAAAGTGATGGAAGGTGTCGTCGACAGTGCTATCAAGCGGCACTTACTCACCAATAACCTACTCACAAATGCTCAGTTTGGGTTCCGCCAGGACCACTCGGCTCCAGACCTCATTACAGCCTTGGTCCAAACATGGACAAAAGAGCTGAATTCCAGAGGTGAGGGGAGAATGATTGCCCTTGACATCAAGGCAGCATTTGACCGAGTGTGGCACCAAAGAGCCCTAGTAAAATTGAAGTCAATGGGAATCGGGGAAAACTCTCCAGTGGCTGGAGTCATACCTAGCATAAAGGAAGATGGTAGTGCTTTTTGGAGGCCAATCATCTCAGCCCCAGGACATTGCTGCAGGAGTTCCTCAGGGAAGTGTCTTAGGCCCAACCATCTTCAGCTGCTTCATCAATGACCTTCTCTCCACCATAAGGTCAGAAATGGAGATGTTCACTGATGATTGCACAGTGTTCAGTTCCATTTGCAACCCCTCAGATAATGAAGCAGTCCATGCCTGCATGCAGCAAGACCTGGACAACATCCAGGCTTGGGCTGATAAGTGGCAAGTAATATTCGCACCAGACAAGTGCCAGGCAATGACCATCTCCAACAAGAGAGAGTCTAACCACCTCCCCTTGACATTCAACGGCATTACCATCGCCGAATCCCCCACCATCAACATCCTGGGGGTCACCATTGACCAGAAACTTAACTGGACCAGCCATAAAAATACCGTGGCTACAAGAGCAGGTCAGAGGCTGGGTATTCTGCGGCAAGTGACTCACCTCTTGACTCCCCAAAGCCTTTCCACCATCTACAAGGCACAAGTGAGGAGTGTGATGGAATACTCTCCACTTGCCTGGATGAGTGCAGCTCCAACAACACTCAAGAAACTCGACACCATCCAGGACAAAGCAGCCCGCTTGATTGGCACCCCATCCACCACCCTAAACATTCACTCCCTTCACCATCGGTGCACAATGGCTGCAGTGTGTACCATCCACAGGATGCACTGCAGCAACTCGCCAAGGCTTCTTCGACAGCTACTCCCAAACCTGCAACCTCTACCACCTAGAAGGACAAGGGCAGCAGGCACATGGGAACACCACCACCTACATGTTCCGCTCCAAGTCAGACACCATCTCAACTTGGAAATATATCGCCGTTCCTTCATTGTCGCTAGATCAAAATCCTGGAACTCCCTTCCTAACAGCACTGTGGGAGAACCTTCACCACACGGACTGCAGCGGTTCAAGAAGGCGGCTCACCACCACCTTCTCAAGGGCAATTAGTGATGGGCAATAAATGCTGGCCTCGCCAGCGACGCCCACATCCCATGAACGAATAATAAATCATTGAATGGGGAAATGGTTTCCTATTGTTAATGGCGCCCATGTCAACACAAGGTTTCTGTTTAAATTCTTACCCTGCATTTTGACTGAAAGAAAAACAAAATGAGAAACTGAGTCAATAGTCAAGAGGCTAAGCAGTGAAAGATTATTCCCACTGGTGAGCCTGACATCTGTCGTGGGTAAGTTGTTAGAGGGTATTCTGAGAGACAGGATCTACAGGCATTTGGAGAGGCAGGGACTGATTAGGAACAGTCAGCATGGTTTTGTGAGTGGAAAATCATGTCTCACGAATTTGATTGAGTTTTTTGAAGGGGTAACCAAGAAGATAGATGAGGGCTGTGCAGTAGACGTGGTCTACATGGACTTTAGCAAAGCATTTGACAAGGTACCGCATGGTAGGTTGTTACATAAGGTTAAATCTCACGGGATCCAAGGTGAGGTAGCCAATTGGATACAAAATTGGATTGACGACAGAAGACAAAGGGTGGTTGTAGAGGGTTGTTTTTCAAACTGGAGGCCTGTGACCAGCGGTGTGCCTCAGGGATCGGTGCTGGGTCCACTGTTATTTGTTATTTATATTAATGATTTGGATGAGAATTTAGGAGGCATGGTTAGTAAGTTTGCAGATGACACCAAGATTGGTGGCATTGTGGACAGTGAAGAAGGTTATCTAGGATTGCAACGGGATCTTGATAAATTGGGCCAGTGGGCCGATGAATGGCAGATGGAGTTTAATTTAGATAAATGTGAGGTGATGCATTTTGGTAGATCGAATCGGGCCAGGACCTACTCCGTTAATGGTAGGGCGTTGGGGAGAGTTATAGAACAAAGAGATCTGGGAGTACAGGTTCATAGCTCCTTGAAAGTGGAGTCACAGGTGGATAGGGTGGTGAAGAAGGCATTCGGCATGCTTGGGTTCATTGGTCAGAACATTGAATACAGGAGTTGGGATGTCTTGTTGAAGTTGTACAAGACATTAGTAAGGCCACATTTGGAATACAGTTCTGGTCACCCTATTATAGAAAGGATATTATTAAACTAGAAAGAGTGCAGAAAAGATTTACTAGGATGCTACCGGGACTTGATGGTTTGACTTATAGGGAGAGGTTAGACAGACTGGGACTTTTTTCCCTGGAGAGTAGGAGGTTTAGGGGTGATCTTATCGAAGTCTATAAAATAATGAGGGGCATAGATAAGGTCGATAGTCAAAATCTTTTCCCAAAGGTAGGGGAGTCTATAACGAGGGGGCATAGATTTAAGGTGAGAGGGGAGAGATACAAAAGGGTCCAGAGGGGCAATTTTTTCACTCAAAGGGTGGTGAGTGTCTGGAACGAGCTGCCAGAGGCAGTAGTAGAGGCGGGTACAATTTTGTGTTTTAAAAAGCATTTGGACAGTTACATGGGTAAGATGGGTATAGAGGGATATGGGCCAAGTGCAGGCAATTGGGACTAGCTTAGTGGTATAAACTGGGCGACATGGACATGTTGGGCCGAAGGGCCTGTTTCCATGTTGTAAACATCCATGATTCTATGATTCGATGGTAACAGATGGCACAGACTGAGGATTATCACTGAAGGAGGAAGTTAGAAGATTTACTTTTCCACATGGAGTGTTATTAGAACAGGCAATGCTTTACTACAAGTGGTGACTGGACTAGAGACTATAAAAGGATACAGGGAAAGGGTTGGAAAGTAGAATTGGAGTAAATAAAGAGCTAGTACTGGCACAGGCTCGAGGGGCTGAATAGTCTCCTGTGCATCATCTATATTATAATTTTCAGAACGTGTTTATCACTGGATTTAATCGAAAACTCCTTTTGTAAATTGCCTGGAATTGGATTATATAATCCTGAAAGTGATGGGTCATCTGTGAAGACCATTTTACAACAGGAAATAATTTGCTCCTTTTTTCCCCATTTAATATTGTCCTGTAATCAGATAAATTAAATTATGCCTTTTGATTAATGAATATTTTATTATTTTTAAATAAGCTTTTAATCTGTCTGCCCAGGCGCAGTTTGTTAGATGCAGTAGATTCTGTGTTTGCTTTCATCCACGTCTCCACCGTTTCAAATGGTTCAGAAATACCCTCACTGCATCACGATGAAACAGCCTGGGCTCCTGTATATACTGCGAGGGATGTAACGCACTGCGATCTGCAGACTAGGAAAATTCTGTGAATTTATAAAAGTTGTAAAACTAAATTTACCGTTGTGTTAAATTATGTGGAATGGTTTCAGTTTTTGTAGCAGATTAACTATCAGCTGGCGCTTGATTACATTTTAAAGCAACAGATTCTCAAATATGCTGTTCGTTCCGACAAATGCCCCTTTTTCTTACCGTGTCTGCAGTTTGTAATTCTGTTACCTCCATTTCCCCAGACTTTTAATATTTATTAATTTTCTCCATGCTATCCTGTTTTTAAAATCCTAGGTTGCCTCAGTTTTTCCCCTTTTTTCAGGCTCTTCTCCTTCAGTTTTTCTTATTACTTTCCCCCATTATTTTAAACTCCTCTCAGGCTCCTGTTAAGGGTTGCCAACTCTGGTTGGACATATTCCTGGAGGTTTCATCACATGACCTGCCTTCCTGCGTCTGTACCCCGCCCCCACACTCCCGCCATTGGTCGCCCGACATGGCAATCATCTCGTGCCCCGCCTTCCCAACCCAATTGGAAAGCGACTCTTCATTACCCGATTGGATGATTCTTGACTGTCAGTCAACAGCTTTTTCTCCCATCTCTGATATTTTTATAACTAATAAACGGAAGTGTTCAAAGAAAATGGCTTTAAAAATACAATTTTTTATTGCCCCTATGATTTTTCTCCCGGGTTTGCTCGCAGCAGAGACCTGGCGATTAATCTTTAACTCCTGGAGGCTCCAGGGCAATCCTGGAGGGTTGGCAACCCTACCTCTTGTGAATTTTCCCTCAGATTTCACTTTCTCAGTTAACTTTGCCGAACTTCCCTTTATCTCGGTTCACTAAATACTTTTCTACAAACCTTCAACACGTTGGTGTCACACTCACTACACCAGTAATGCACAGTGTACCAAAGTCAAAGCACAACAATAGCACACAAGGAAAGAGTTAAGAACAACTTTTCTTCACATAACTGTTGAAAAATATAAAGTCAATATAAAGGAGGCCCCTGAGCAAAGTTCCATTCTTTCAATTTGCATCTCACTGCAACATACAATGTACCAGCAGCCAGACATGCAATACCTCAACACTGCAAACCTTGCAACAGATCACAGGACTCCTTCCAACTAAATTGTCGTGAATCATGGGGTGCGAGCTGGCTGAACAATGTTTCCCGGGCATTAAGCCCTCAACTTAAGAGTGTCTATTGACATACTGTGTCAGCCAATAAGTTGGAGGTGGAGCGGGACTTACGACAGGACTCACAGCAAACAGTCTATTTTACATCAGACAAAGTCTATTTGCTCAGCAGAGCCTGTTTAAAACAGCGCACGACAGCAAACAGTCTACAGACTCTTATTTAAACAGAGTCTCTACAAACTACAGCAAACAGAACTCTTGTTGAAACTACAGCAACGCCTCCCGATAAAAGCAGGATTATTTCTCCAGCAAAATGCAGTGAGTGGAGGATAGTTATATGTATAAAATCAATCCCACTCATTTACAGCAGGGCGGTCTCCAGGCGTTATTGATAGGGGAATTACCCAATAATCTTCATTCTGGCCGGGAATAGTGGTGTCATTATATGCAGCTCCCAACTTAAATCACTGACCAGCAAGCCAGTTTCCGTTTGCCAAAACCAACCAGAAGGTTGGGCCAGAAGGAAAGAAAAACTCCGAATGCCGGAAATCTGAAGAGCAGAAAAAAGCTGGAAATAAACAGCAAGTTCATCAGGATCTGTAAAGTGATAAAGGAAGATAAGGTTCTGGGTGGAAATCCTTTGTCAGAACCCGATGAAGGGTTGAAAAATTAAGCTGTTTCTTCTCTTTTGATGACCTGGTCATGTATTTCATTTGCTGTTTGTGGGATCTTGCTGTACGCATTTTGGCAGTCGCGTTTCCTACATTACAACAGTGACTACACTTCAAAAGTACTCCATTGGCTGTAAAGGTCTTCATTGGGCCATTCTGAGGTCATGAAAGGCGCTAGAGAAATGCAAATTCTTTCTTTTCCGATGCCGGACTTCCTCGATTTCCAACATTTTCTATTTTGATTCCAAATGCCAGGTTTTTACTCCATCATTGATTCATTTCTTTGCTGAAATGAACATTGAATTCTCTTCATGTCTGCCATGGTTAAGCACACTCAACCGAAAATCCAATATTTATAATAAGCTTCACCTATTACAGTGTGACACTGGGGAAAGTTGGTTTTGACCGGTATTATTAGGCATTTAAAAAGATGAAGAGGTTTTCTTACCTTGAACTGCTGCTTGCAAGAGACAGTGTTCTTCAATCTTCACATTGTGTTATTCCTCATATAGAAACAGTAGTCAGCCTAAGGGATAATTAATGAGACACTCACCCTTAGTCTCTTTAATACAGTATTGTCATGACAATGAAGCCAGGTAATATAATCTTTCAAACATTTAAAAAAAAAATTCTGATGAAAAGTCAAAGACCTGAAAAGTTAACTCTGTTTCTTTCTCCACAGATGCTGCCTGACCTGCTGAGTGTTTTTCAGCATTTTCTGTTTTTATCTCAGGTTTCCAGCATCTGCAGTATTTTGCTTTTGTTTTAACGTAACCTTTCTCCTTCCTGAGCAATATAAAAAGACTTGCGTTTCTACAGCGCCTTCCATGACCTCAGGACGTCTCAAAGCGCTTCACACTGATGAAGCAATTTTTGAAGTGTAGTCCCTGTTGTAATGTAGGAGACGCGGCAGCCAATATTCGCACAGCAAGATCCCACAAACAGCAATGAGTTAAATAACCAGATAATCTGTTTTAGTGTTGGTTGAGGGATAAATATTGGCCAGGATACCAGGGAGAACTCCCCTGCTCTTCTTTGAATATTGACTTGGGATCTTTTACGTCCACCTGAGGGGGCAGACGGGGCCTTGGTTTAACTGTACCTTTGACAGTGCAGCGCTCCCTCAGTACTGACCCTCCGACAGTGCGGCGCTCCCTCAGTACTGACCCTCCGACAGTGCAGCGCTCCCTCAATACTGCCCCTCCGACAGTACAGCGCTCCCTCAATACTGCCCCTCCGACAGTAGAGCACTCCCTCAGCACTGCCGCTCCAACAGTGCAGCGATTGTTCAGTGCTGACCCTCCGACAGTGCAGCACTCCCTCAGTACTGCCTCTCCGACAGTGCAGCGATCGTTCAGTACTGACCCTCCGACAGTGCAGCGCTCCCTCAGTACTGACCCTCCGACAGTGCAGCGCTCCCTCAGTACTGACCCTCCGACAGTGCAGCGCTCCCTCAGTACTGACCCTCCGACAGTGCAGCGCTCCCTCAGTACTGACCCTCCAACAGTGCAGCGCTCCCTCAGTACTGACCCTCCGACAGTGCAGCGCTCCCTCAGTACATAGCCAATCCAACTGTGATGAGCTATCCTTTACATTCAGTGGGGAAGAAATGTGGGAAGTTGCTATAAAGAGGATCTAATCTGAAATCTTTACTGAAGTGGGTGGTCTACCATTGATCACTTGTTATCCTACACAATGTATTGAGCTTAAAGTTTCAGCAGGGTTTGTCCTGGGCCCTGAAGTTCCTTGGACCTTTGCCTTCTGTGCCAACGTACCTTTGTCGGAAACCCTGCTTACACGTGTAAATGAGGTTTGCACCGCACTTCCGACGAACTTACGTGGCCGAAAGTCTCAGGAAATTCAGGGCCCCTGATCTCCTCCATAAATTCCGTGGGTGATTTGTGGAACCTCCAGAGAAATGGGGTCAATAGCTGAAAACAGTCATTCATGGTTTTCCTGGGGCTTTCATCAATCTCATGCCAAAGTTACAGGGGAGATCAGGTCACTGCCCCCCTCCCTACCCCTCCACAATGGGAATTTAGAGCCTAAATAGGGTTCTAACCTAATCCCACAAGAACATGAGAACTAGGAGCAGGAGTAGGCCATACGGCCCCTCGAGCCTGCTCCCCCTTTCAATAAGATCATGGCTGATCTTCGACCTCAACTCCACTTTCGCACCCGATCCCCATATCCCTTGATTCCCCTAGAGTCTAAAAATATATCAATCTCAGTCTTGAATATACTCAATGACTCAGCATCCACAGTCCTCTGGGGTAGATAATTCCAAAGATTCACAACCCTTTGAGTG
The DNA here is from genome assembly GCF_035084215.1 of Heptranchias perlo. Taxonomy (NCBI): domain Eukaryota; kingdom Metazoa; phylum Chordata; class Chondrichthyes; order Hexanchiformes; family Hexanchidae; genus Heptranchias; species Heptranchias perlo. The sequence goes on from NC_090330.1 coordinate 110,315,902, forward strand.
AAGAATTTGCTCCTCATCTCAGTCTTGAATGGCCGACCCCTTATCCTGAGACCATGCCCCCTCTAGACTCGCCAGCCAGGCCCATTCTACTTAATCTCTCCTCAAAGGACAACTCTCTCATCCCAGGAATCAATCTAATGAATCTTCATTGCACCGCCTCTAAGGCAAGTATATCCTTCCTTAGGTAAGGAGACCAAAACTGTACGCAGTACTCCAGGTATGGTCTCACCAAAACCCTGTACAATTGCAGCACGACTTCCTTACTCTTGTACTCCAACCCCCTTGCAATAAAGGCCAGCGTGCCATTCGCCTTCCTAATTGCTTGCTGTACCTGCATGCTAACTTTGTGTTTCTATTACGAGAACACCAACATTTAATAGTTTCTCATCATTTAAAAAATATTCTGCTTTTCTATTCTTCTTACCAAAGTGAATAACCTCACATTTCCCCACATTATACTCCATCTGCCACCTTCTTGCCCACTCACTTAACCTGTCTATATCCCTTTGCAGACTCTTTTTGGCCTCCTCACAGCTTACTTTCCCACATAGCTTTGTATCGTCAGCAAACTTGAATACATGACACTCAGTCCCTTCATCTAAATCATTAATATAGATTGTAAATAGCTGAGGCCCAAGCACTGATCCTTGCGGCACCCCACCAGTTACAGCCTGCCAACCTGAAAATGACCCTTTATTCCTACTCTCTGTTTTCTGTCCATTAACCAACCCTCAATTCATGCTAATATCCCCAACCCCATGAGCCCTTTATCTTGCCTAGCAACCTTTTATGCAGCACCTTATCGAATGCCTTTTAGAAATCCAAATATACCATATCCACTGGTTCCCCTTTATCTAACCTGCTAGTTACATCCTCAAAGAACTATAATAAATTTGTTAAACACGATTTCCCTTTCATAAAACCACGTTGACTCTGCCTAATCATATTATGATTTTCTAAGTGCACTGTTACAACTTCCTTAATGCTGGATTCTGGCATTTTCCCGATGACTGATGTCAGGCTGACTGGCCTGTAGTTCCCTGTTTTCTCTCTCCCTCCTTTCTTGAATAGCGGGGTTACATTTTCTACCTTCCAATCCGCTGGGACTGTTCTAGAATTAGGGAATTCTGGAAGATCACAACCAATTCATCCACTATCTCTGCAGCCACCTCTTTTAGAACCCTAGGACGTAGGCCGTCAGGTCCAGGGGATATGTCGGCTTTTAGTCCCATTAGTTTGTCTAGTACTTTTTCTCAACTGATATTAATTGTTTTAAGTTCCTCACTCTCATTCGTCCCTTGGGTGCTCCACTAGTTTTGGGATTTTTTTGTGTCTTCTACTGTGAAGGCAGATACAAAATATTTGTTTAACATCTCTGCCATTTCCTTATTTCCTATTATAATTCCTCCTGTCTCAGCCTCTAGGGGACCAATGTTTACTTTCGCTAATCTCGTCCTTTTTACATACTTGTAGAAACTCTCATAACCCGTTTTTATATTTCTTGCTAGTTTACTCTCATTCTGTTTTCTCCCTCTATCAATTTTTTGGTTATCCTTTGCTGGTTTCTAAAACTCTCCCAATCCTCAGGCTTACCACTATTCTTCGCAATATTATAAGCCTCTGCTTTTAACCTAATACTATCCTTAACTTCTTTAGTTAGCCACGGTTGGATTATTTTTCCGTGGAGTTTTTATTTCTCAATGGAATGTATATTCGTTGAGAATTCTGAAATATTTCCTTAAATGACTGCCACTGTTTATCTACCATCATATCGTTCAATTTAATTTCCCAATCTACCTTAGCCAACTCGCCTCTTATACCTATGTGTTGTAAATGAGGAAGTTTTAGTTGTTGACTTGACCTGAAGATTGGTTTCCAGGGCTGGTTTGACTGCATGTTTTCTTTAAGTGATCATGTAGCTGACGCCTCTGCCCGCTTGTGTAGTCATGCCAGATACACGAAATATGTGGGCACTCCAGCAGAAACAGGTGCTAAACTTCCCAGAACTCAGCTGCTTCCCCCCCCCATCCCCCCCCCCAGGGGATTTTACGCAGCGAGTTGTTATGATCTGGAATGTGCTGCCTGAAAGGGCGGTGGAAGCAGATTCAATAATAACTTTCAAAAATGGATGTAAAAATACTTGAAGTGGAAAAATATACAGGGCAATGGGGAAAAAGCGGGGAGTGGGACTAATTGGATAGCTCTTTCAAAGAGCCGGCACAGGCACGATGGGCCGAATGGCCTCCATCTGTGCTGCATGGTTCTATGAACATGTTAATCTAACTAGAGTTTAATTTTAGGCCAACTACACTTCAAGACTGAACTCTCAGTGAGGCTACACTCCACACGCCAGGAGACTAAAGACTTGGAGCACATGCTATAGGTGCGGATGAACGATTATAACCAGAGGAACGCTGCTCAACCTTACCTGGGTCTACAACAGGGGTTCTCCTGAACCCGGGGACGGGGAGGTTGAGGGAATAAGAACTAACAAGCTGGTCTATGTCAGAATTCCATTTACTACTAGACTAACAGCGTATTCTCCAGGCTTCTTTGTTCTCTTGGCAACCAGGATCACTGTGTGATGTTTGTCCACTTTGCAGTTATCTCCATCTGTTTCCCCCGTACGCTATGCAATAAACCGTTACATTTTGCAAACTCATTATTGGTGGCACTAGACTCAAAAAGCCTCAGACATAAGATAGCAGGAATGATGGGTATTGTAGGAGACAACACACACAGATCATTTTTATCACTTAGAGATTTAGACTTTGACTAATTAAGACTAACTAATGTTTACATGCCAGTTTTTAACATCCTACTGTGCCTGATACTCAAGTAAATACTTCATATTAACTTTCTGCACTAAAATTTTTATTGTGCTACACTATTTGTGGTAAGTTTGATGTACGTCCACACTCCCTCCGTGGCCTCATCTCACCCTATCTCGGGATCCCCTTATAGCCCTATACCCCCCTCCCCCACCCCCCGGAACATTCAATTCCTCCAACCATAGCCGTTTGTGCATTCCCCCTCTCCCCGCTTTGGCCCACCATTGGTGGCAGAGCTATCGGGCACCAGAGTCCCAATTTATTAAATTCCCTCCCTAAACCCTCACCCCCTTAAAAGCCTTCTCAAAATCCATCTCTTCGACAAGGGGAATATGCATCATGCACATTTCTGCAACAATAAATCAGTCCATATAAACCATGCATGGTAAAATTACAGTGCAAAAAAAAAATCCATATGGGCATGTATAGATGAGCATGAGGTAATATATGTTAAGTTTGCTTTCCTAATTCCTGGTTCAGCATCTGTTTTAATCCTGCCTATCTGAAATGCCTGGGAGCATTTTTTTACATTGAACATGTTAAATAAATGTAAGTTGTTTTGGACAACATAAGCACTTCACTCTGAAAGCTTTGCCTCTTTCAAGCAGGACCAAAAACAGATTGGACGGGCAATGAAGATAACTTTTACTTTAAAGGAATCCATTTTCTGCATGTCTAAAATGTATAGATTTAAAAACAAACAAAGCATTACTCGATTAAAACAAGCAAAAGCTGGAAATGCACAGATCATTCAGCACCTGAAAAGATCGGTTAACGTTTCAGATAGAGGCCCATCTTCAAAGCTACATGGGATATGTTTCATGACCTTTGTTCCATGTAAGATTTTGATGCAGTTAAGGGGAAGTGAGATAAGTACATGAGGGAGAAAGGAATAGAAGAATATGGTGATAGGATTAGATGAAGGTGGGAGGAGGCTCGTGTGGAGCACAAACACCAGCATAGACCAGTTGGGCCGAATGGCCTGTTTCGGTGCTGTACATTCTATGTAAGAATTAAACTTTAATTTAAACATATTAATAAACTGGATTGTGTGAATTACAAATATGGACACAAATTTTACCTCCAAAAATGATTTCAAATGCACTTACTACACCTAAAACAAAAAAATCAAAATATTGCAGATGCTGGAAATCTGAAACAAAAACAGAAAATGCTGAAATCACTCAGCAAAGTCAGGCAGCATTGTGAAAAAAGGAAAATGCTGGTGTTTGAGATATAGACCTTCCTGAGAACACTGCTTGCTAGTGGTGGGGACCCTAATGATTTTGGTTATCATATATGAAAATGATTGAGATAATTTAAACCTTCATTAAAAATAGTAATACATAAATAGTTGTTTGTTACCTGTGAATGGGTTAAAATATATAATAAATTCTCCATTACCAAATGCAGTTTGAGGTAAAGGAGAGGTTGAATTTACCAGCATCAGAACTTTGTTCAACAAGTATCTTTTTCTATCTGAACACTTCCTTATGAAAGGTAATTAGCCCATTCAGGACATACATTGTATGCATGTTCACATATTTTACTTTAGCATTTGCCAATTTTTTAATGCTTTGTATTTCTATTTACCACTGCAAGGGTGGATTAAGACAAAGTGCAGCTTCCAGATTGTAGGTGAAGAAGTCTAATCACAGAAACTTTAAAGTATGGAGAGAACATATTTACATTAATAACTTGAAACCATCACCCTGCCTCTGGTGAGCTAGAGCACAGTAAGGACTGTGCAGGTCATCTCAAAATTTAACACCGAGGGTAGAGTATTTGCTCTGGTGTCCTGAATCTCTACTCGTAACCAAATGGAGGGCAGATTCTTCGACAGCACCTGCCAAACCCACGACCTCTACCACCTAGAAGGTCAAGGGCAGCAGGTGCATGGGAACATCACCACCTGCACGTTCCCCTCCAAGTCACACACCATCCCGACTTGGAAATATATCGCCGTTCCTTCATCGTCGCTGGGTCAAAATCCCGGAACTCCCGATCTAACAGCACTGTGGGAGAACCTTCACCACACGGACTGCAGCAGATCAAGGCGCACCACCACCTTCTCAAGGGGCAACTAGGGATGGGCAATAAATGCCGGCCTTGCCAGCGACGCCCACATCCCGAGAATGAATTAAGAAATGTCAAGTCATTGTCGTACCTGTTTGACACTGGCCAAATTGCACACAGGCCGTTTCCTGTGGTTCAGCTGTGCTCTTGGGCAGGATACGGCAAAGTAGGCACATTGGCCAATATTTTCCACACTTGTCTTAGGCTGAAGCATTACTGTGAAGGGGTTTTCCATTCTGTCTAAAAGAAATCCACTTCCTTCGCTCCACCATTGGCGGCTATGCCTTCAGCTGCCTAGGCCCTAAGCTCTGGAATTCCCTCCCTAAACCTCTCCTCCTCTCTCTCCTCCTTTAAGACGTTCCTTAAAACCTACCTCTTTGACCAAGCTTTTGGTCACCTGTCCTAATATCTCCTTATGTGGCTCGGTGTCAAATTTTGTTTTATTACGTTAAAGGCGCTATATAAATGCAAGTTGTTGTAAGAGGAATTTAATTGTGCGGGCCACTGTAAATTAAGTGCTGGATTGATATGTTTAGATGCATTTGGATGCAGGTGTAGATGGAGCCACCAAAGGTCATTACTTTTCTTGTACAGAGACAATAACTTTCTTACAGCAACCGAGTACGCCCTTCCCGCTTGTGCACAGCCAGACCAATCTTGCAGGTTGAGAACCAGGAAACTAAATCAGGTATCCTCTTTGATGGAGGCAAGGTCAATATCTCAAAGTGCGATCTGTACTCTGATATCGTCCCAATCGCACCTCGACTTCCAGGCTCAATGCTCCAGCTAATCAAGATCCAGGCTCCTCTGGAGTTTTGACTAGTCTTATGGTGTCCCTTCAGGAATAGCATCTTGGGGGAATGATGTCTCAGAACTAAGGAATGATCATGATGGGCTCCCGGGTACCTAGTCTTTTTATAAAAAAACTCCATTAGAAACTAAATGCATTGTCCTTGCAAACTTCACTGGATGCAGGATCAGTCTGTGTGTGTTAATAATCAGGTCAGGAGGTATTCAGTTGGTCACATAGGTGGTATGGTAGCATAGTGGTTATGCTACTGGACTAGTAATCCAGAGGCTTGGACTAATAATCCAGAGTTATGAGTTCAAATCCCACCACGGCAGCTGGGGAAATTAAATTCAATTAAATAAAAATCTGGAATTAAAATACTAGTATCAGTAACGGTGGCCATGAAACTACCGGATTGTCGTAAAAACCCATCTGGTTCACTAATGCCCTTTAGGGGAGGAAACCTGCTGTCCTTACTTGGTCTGGCCTATACGTGACTCCAGACCCACAGCAATGTGGTTGATTCTTAATTGCCCTCTGAAATGGCCGAGCAAGCCACTCAGTTGTAAAATCTCACTTAAAAAAGTCATAACGCCCCAGACTCTTCCATCACCATCCCTGGATATGTCCTGTCCCATGGGCAGGACAGACCCACCAGAGGTGGCGGTACAGTGATATACAGTCAGGAGTGAGTGGCCCTGGGAGTCCTCAACATTGACTCTGGACCCTATGAAATCTCATGGCATCAGGTTAAACATGGGCAAGGAAACCTCCTGTTAATTACCACCTACCGTCCTCCCTCAGCTGATGAATCAGTCCTCCTCCATGTTGAACACCACTTGGAGGAAGCACTGAGGGTAGCAAGGGCACAAAATGTACCCAGGGTGGGGGACTTCAATGTCCATCACCAAGAGTGACTCGGTAGCACTACTACTGACCAAGCTGGCTGAGTCCTGAAGGACATAGCCGCCAGACTGGGCCTGCGGCAGGTGTCTTGAGCGAACCAACACGAGGGAAAAACCTACTTGACCTCGTCCTCACCAATCTACCTGTCGCAAATGCATCTGTCCATGACAGTATTGGTTGGAGTGACCACCGCACAGTCCTCGTGGAGACAAAGTCCCGTCTTTGCACTGAGGACACCATCCAACGTGTTGTGTGGCACTACCACCGTGCTAAATAGAATCATAGAAGTAGAATCATAGAAGTTACAACATGGAAACAGGCCCTTCGGCCCAACATGTCCATGTCGCCCAGTTTATACCACTAAGCTAGTCCCAATTGCCTGCACTTGGCCCATATCCCTCGATACCCATCTTCCCCATGTAACTGTCCAAATGCTTTTTAAAAGACAAAATTGTACCCGCCTCTACTACTGCCTCTGGCAGCTCGTTCCAGACACTCACCACCCTTTGAGTGAAAAAATTGCCCCTCTGGATCCTTTTGTATCTCTCCCCTCTCACCTTAAATCTGTGCCCCCTCGTTATAGACTCCCCTACCTTTGGGAAAAGATTTTGACTATCGACCTTATCTATGCCCCTCATTATTTTATAGACTTCTATAAGATCACCCCTTAACCTCCTACTCTCCAGGGAATAAAGTCCCAGTCTGTCTAACCTCTCCCTGTAAGTCAAACCATCAAGTCCCGGTAGCATCCTAGTAAATCTTTTCTGCACTCTTTCTAGTTTAATAATATCCTTTCTATAATAGGGTGACCAGAACTGTACACAGTACTCCAAGTGTGGCCTCACCAATGCCCTGTACAACTTCAACAAGACATCCCAACTCCTGCATTCAATGTTCTGACCAATGAAACCAAGCATGCTGAATGCCTTCTTCACCACCCTATCCACCTGTGACTCCACTTTCAAGGAGCTATGAATCTGTACTCCTAGATCTCTTTGTTCTATAACTCTCCCCAACGCCCTACCATTAACGGAGTAGGTCCTGGCCCGATTCGATCTACCAAAATGCATCACCTCACATTTATCTAAATTAAACTCCATCTGCCATTCATCGGCCCACTGGCCCAATTTATCAAGATCCCGTTGCAATCCTAGATAACCTTCTTCACTGTCCACAATGCCACCAATCTTGGTGTCATCTGCAAACTTACTAACCATGCCTCCTAAATTCTCATCCAAATCATTAATATAAATAACAAATAACAGCGGACCCAGCACCGATCCCTGAGGCACACCGCTGGACATAGGCATCCAGTTTGAAAAACAACCCTCGACAACCACCCTCTGTCTTCTGTCGTCAAGCCAATTTTGTATCCAATTGGCTACCTCACCTTGGATCCCATGAGATTTAACCTTATGTAACAACCTACCATGCGGTACCTTGTCAAATGCTTTGCTGAAGTCCATGTAGACCACGTCTACTGCACAGCCCTCATCTATCTTCTTGGTTACCCCTTCAAAAAACTCAATCAAATTCGTGAGACATGATTTTCCTCTCACAAAACCATGCTGACTGTTCCTAATTAGTCCCTGCCTCTCCAAATGCCTGTAGATCCTGTCCCTCAGAATACCCTCTAACAACTTACCCACTACAGATGTCAGGCTCACTGGTCTGTAGTTCCCAGGCTTTTCCCTGCCGCCCTTCTTAAACAAAGGCACAACATTTGCTACCCTCCAATCTTCAGGCACCTCACCTGTAGCGGTGGATGATTCAAATATCTCTGCTAGGGGACCCGCAATTTCCTCCCTAACCTCCCATAACGTCCTGGGATACATTTCATCAGGTCCCGGAGATTTATCTACCTTGATGCGCGTTAAGACTTCCAGCACCTCCCTCTCTGTAATATGTACACTCCTCAAGACATCACTATTTATTTCCCCAAGTTCCCTAACATCCATGCCTTTCTCAACCGTAAATACCGATGTGAAATATTCATTCAGGATCTCACCCATCTCTTGTGGTTCCGCACTTAGATGACCTTGTTGATCCTTAAGAGGCCCTACTCTCTCCCTAGTTACCCTTTTGCCCTTTATGTATTTGTAGAAGCTCTTTGGATTCACCTTTGCCTGATCTGCCAAAGCAATCTCATATCCCCTTTTTGCCCTCCTGATTTCTCTCTTAACTCTACTCCGGCAATCTCTATACTCTTCAAGGGATCCACTTGATCCCAGCTGCCTATGCATGTCATATGCCTCCTTCTTATTTTTGACTAGTGCCTCAATCTCCCGAGTCATCCAAGGTTCCCTACTTCTACCAGCCTTGCCCTTCACTTTATAAGGAATGTGCTTACCCTGAACCCTGGTTAACACACTTTTGAAAGCCTCCCACTTACCAGACGTCCCTTTGCCTGCCAACAGACTCTCCCAATCAACTTCTGAAAGTTCCTGTCTAATACCATCAAAATTGGCCTTTCCCCAATTTAGAATTTTAACTTTTGGGCCAGACCTATCCTTCTCCATAGCTATCTTAAAACTAATGGAATTATGATCACTGGTCCCAAAGTGATCCCTCACTAACACTTCTGTCACCTGCCCTTCCTTATTTCCCAAGAGGAGGTCAAGTTTTGCCCCCTCTCTAGTCGGGCCATCCACATACTGAATGAGAAATTCCTCCTGAATACACTCAACAAATTTCTCTCCATCCAAGCCCCTAATGCTATGGCTGTCCCAGTCAATGTTGGGAAAGTTAAAGTCCCCTACTATTACCACCCTATTTTTCTTGCAGCTGTCTGTAATCTCCTTACATATTTGCTCCTCAATTTCCCGTTGACTATTTGGGGGTCTGTAGTACAATCCTATCAAAGTGATCTCTCCCTTCTTATTTTTCAGTTCTACCCATATGGACTCAGTGGGCGAACCCTCGGATATATCCCCTCTCACTACTGCCGTGATGTTCTCCCTAATCAAGAACGCAACTCCCCCTCCTCTCTTACCTCCTGCTCTATCTTTCCTATAGCATCTGTACCCTGGAACATTGAGCTGCCAGTCCTGCCCCTCCCTTAGCCATGTTTCAGTAATAGCTATAACATCCCAGTCCCATGTACCCATCCATGCCCTGAGTTCATCTGCCTTGCCCATCAGACTTCTTGCATTGAAATAAATGCAGTTTAATCTAGACTTCCCTTGGTCTTTGCCCTGCTTTCTCAGACCATCTGTCCGGTCATGTTCTGTACACTCTCCCTTACTGCCTTTTGTTTCTGTCACCACTTTATTTCCCACTGACTTCCTGCATCGGTTCCCATCCCCCTGCCACATTAGTTTAAACCCTCCCCAACAGCACTGGCAAACACTCCCCCTAGGACATTGGTTCCAGTCCTGCCCAGATGCAGACCGTCCAATTTGTACTGGTCCCACCTCCCCCAGAACCGGTTCCAATGGCCCAGGAATTTGAATCCCTCCAGCTTGCACCATCTCTCAAGCCACGTATTCATCTTAGCTATCCTGTCATTCCTACTCTGACTAACCCGTGGCACTGGTAGCAATCCTGAGATTACTACCTTTGAGGTCCTACTCTTTAGTTTAACTCCTAACTCCCTAAATTCAGCTTGTAGGACCTCATCCTGTTTTTTACCTATATCGTTGGTGCCTATATGCACCACGACAACTGGCTGTTCACCCTCCCCCTCCAGAATGTCCTGCAGCCGCTCCGAGACATCCTTGACCCTTGCACCAGGGAGGCAACATACCATCCTGGAGTCTCGGTTGCGTCCGCAGAAACGCCTGTCTATTCCCCTTACAATCGAGTCCCCTATCACTATAGCTCTGCCACTCTTTTTCCTGCCCTCCTGTGCAGCTCCAGCAGCTCAAAACTGGGCATCCATGAGGTGCTGTGGGCCATCAGCAGCAGCACAACTGTATTCCAGCACAATCTGTAACCTCATGGCCAGGCATATTCCTCTCTCTACCATTTCAACCCTGGTTCAATGAGGAGTGTAGAAAAGTATGCCAGGAGCAGCACCAGGCGTACCTAAAAATGAGATGCCAATCTGGTGAAGCTACAACTAGGACTCAGCGGAAGCAACATGCTACAGACAGAGCTAAGCGATTCCACAACCAACGGATCAGATCAAAGCTCTGCAGTCCTGCCACATCCAGTCATGAATGGTGGTGGACAATTAAACAACTAACGGGAGGAGGAAGCTCTGCAAACATCCCCATCCTCAATGATGGCAGAGTCCAGCACGTGAGTGCAAAAGATAAGGCTGAAGTGTTTGCAACCATCTTCAGCCAGAAGTGCCGAGTGGATGATCCACCTTGGCCTCCTCCCAATATCCCCACCATCACGGAAGCCAGTCTTCAGCCAATTCGATTCACTCCACGTACTATCAAAAAACGGCTGAGTGCACTGGATACAGCAAAGGCTATGGGCCCTGACAACATCCCGGCTGTAGTGCTGAAGACTTGTGCTCCAGAACTAACTGTGCCTCTAGCCAAGCTGTTCCAGTACAGCTACAACACTGGCATCTACCCGACATTGTGGAAAATTGTCCAGGTATGTCCTGTCCACAAAAAGCAGGACAAATCCAATCTGGCCAATGGACAAAAGAGCTGAATTCCAGAGGTGAGGTGAGAGTGACTGCCCTTGATATCAATGCAGCATTTGACCGAGTGTGGCACCAAGGAGCCCTCGTAAAATTGAAGTCAATGGGAATCAGGGGGAAAACTCTCCAGTGGCTGGAGTCATACCTAGCACAAAGGAAGATGGTAGTGGTTGTTGGAGGCCAATCATTTCAGCCCCAGGGCATTGCTGCAGGAGTTCCTCAGGGCAATGTCTTAGGCCCAACCATCTTCAGCTGCTTCATCAATGACCTTCCCTCCATCATAAAGTCAGAAATTGGGAAGGTTCGCTGATGATTGCAGTGTTCAGTTCCATTTGCAACCCCTCAGATAATGAAGCAGTCTGAGCCCGCATGCAGCAAGACCTGGACAACATCCAGGCTTGGGCTGATAAGTGGCAAGTAACATTCGCGCCAGCCAAGTGCCAGGCAATGACCATCTCCAACAAGAGAGTGTCTAACCACCTCCCCATGTCATTCAACGGCATTACCATCGCCGAATCCCCCACCATCAACATCCTGGGGGTCACCATTGACCAGAAACGTAACTGGACCAGCCATATAAATACTGTGGCTACGAGAGCAGGTCAGAGGCTGGGTATTCTGCGGCGAGTGACTCACCTCCTGACTCCCCAAAGCCTTTCCACCATCTACAAGGCACAAGTCAGGAGTGTGATGGAATACTCTCCACTTGCTTGGATGAGTGCAGCTCCAACAACACTCAAGAAGCTCGACACCATCCAGGACAAAGCAGCCCGCTTGATTGGCACCCCATCCACCACCCTGAACATTCACTCCCTTCACCACCGGCGCACAGTGGCTGCAGTGTGTACCATCCACAGGATGCACTGCAGCAACTCACCAAGGCTTCTTCGAAAGCACCTCCCAAACCCGCGACCTCTACCACTTAGAAGGACAAGAGCAGCAGGCACATGGGAACACCACCACCTGCACGTTCCCCTCCAAGTCACACACCATGCCGACTTGGAAATATATCGCCGTTCCTTCATCGTCGCTGGGTCAAAATCCTGGAACTCCCTTCCTAACAGCACTGTGGGAGAACCTTCACCACATGGACTGCAGCAGTCCAAGAAGGCGGCTCACCACCACCTTCTCAAGGGCAATTAGGGATGGGCAATAAATGCCGGCCTCGCCAGCGATGCCCACATCCCATGAACGAATAAAAAAAAATTATTGATCGATGTATTAATGTTCTTGGTTTTTTGCCAATTATAAAGGAACATTTTCAAAAATAAACCTTAAATCAAACATTTGGTTACTATAATAGTGTTCTGTAGGAGATAATTTCAATGGCCGACTTTATATACACGAAAGATAAATAAATGATGTAAAAAGGTAGGGGTGAAAGGGCACCACAGGCCATGTGACCTCCTTCTGTACTGTAATTTCTATGACTTCAGGGGGTGCAGAGTGACAACAGGCCGATGAATGTTCCATTATGTGAAAGTCTGAAGAATATTGGTGTACCAGCCTTAAGATATATTTAATTTTCACTTCAACCGACAAAACACATCAAGCTTGGCAAATACATGCAGCAGCGACAGAAATCTGTGTAAAGACAACAGATATTTTAATAAGCTGTAGCGCTGTCTGAGAAGGGCTTAGGAAGCAGAGAGGTGGTAGTATCAGATGACGGGCCGAATGCCCGAAAATAATATAGACTGAAATGTAGAATATCTCGACTGTAAAAAAAATATTAACATTCAGTATTTGCCTCACACAGAGAGTGGTCACCGAACAAAGATAGAAAAATGTACAGCCCAAGATTTTTTGAGATTTTAATACAATGAATCGACAGGTTGCAATGTTTCAAAATATCACTTGATCACCTTTTACTCTGCTACTTACAAGTCGCTATGAGATCATTAAATCCCTAATTAACCATCTCTTTTTGTTTAGTTTACTGGTGAAGGAATAGTGCCTCACTGTTAGCTGTATGGGCGCCGTCTCACCAGCTCTGCTCCTGGTTCTACCTCAGCGCCGGACAAAAACACAACATTTGCACTGTTCAAATCAGTAAACTTGCCATGAGGCGGTTCAGAAATTCTTGGTCAGAAGTGGCTGTTCAAAAGGCACTCAAGTGCTATGGTCAGACAAGGATGCTTCTAACATCATGTCACTTTCATTCATCTCCATCTCCGTGAAAAGAGATGCTTCCTCAGAAGGAGCCCCAGGGTTTGCTAACTTGCTTTGCTGAGGCGAGGTATCCAGGGCCATAATCCCACTCTCCTCGAGGGGCTGCCTCTCAAACTCATTCTCAAACTCCCTCTCGTCCCACGAGGGATAAATCATTTTCCTGATCACTGGTGCCTTCATTGCCGACATGTCGAGTTCGTAGCACCCGAGCTTCTCCTTTATCTCCGTCCCTGGAATAAATGGAACATTTTCCTTTATGGCAAGTTTAACATCTCAGACACACGCACTATTTAGTTTGCATTTGAGCACAAAAGGATTCAGAGACTCCGCTGGGATTTACCGTTTAAACTAACAGAAAGTAACGCAGTTGTCAATTTTACTCCACTCCCTCCGTGACACCCTGGTCCACTCTTCAATCACCCCCAACACCCACTCCTCTCCCCCGGCACCTTGCCGTGTGAGCACAGGGGATGCAGCACCTGCCCTTTCACCTCCTCCCTTCCCACCGTCCAGGGCCCCAAACACTCTTTCCAGGTGAAACAACGATTTACTTGTACTTTTTTTTATTCGTTCATGGGATGTGGGCGTCGCTGGCGAGGCCAGCATTTATTGCCCATCCCTTGAGGAGGTGGTGATGAGCCGCCTTCTTGAACCGCTGCAGTCCGTGTGGTGAAGGTTCTCCCACAGTGCTGTTAGGGGTAGGAGTTCCAGGATTTTGACCCAGCGACGATGAAGGAACTTCTTCAAACTTACTATACTGTATTCGCTGCTCCCGATATGGACACCTCTACATTGAGGAGACCAAACGTAGACTAGGTTATGGCTTTGCCGAACACCTCCCCTCAGTCCGTAAGGGTGACCCTGAGCTTCCAATCACTCGCCATTTTAATCCTCCGTCCCACTCCCACTCTGACCTCGGCCTCCTACATTGTTCCAATGAAGCTCAACGGAAGCTCGAGGAACAGCTCCTCATCTTTCGATTAGACACTTTATAACCTTCTGGCCTCAACAATGATTTCAGCAACTTCAGATCATAACCACTGCTCCCATTTTCTCAGACAGCGGGTGCTGGTAATGATTCTGCCGTAACCATTCACACCTCCTCTGGACCCATCTTTTGATTCTTTACTTGTCCCGTTACCATCCCACTTTTGCCTTGTATCATCGTCCCTTTCGTCATTTAATCACTCCTGCCCTCCACCCTATCACAGACCTTCCCCTTTGTTCTTTCCTCCACTTTTTCCCCTGGCTCTGTACTTGCTTCTAAACTGTTATATCTCAACATCTTCCAGTTCTAATGAAAGATCATCGACCTGAAACGTTAACTCTGTTTCTCTCTCCACAGATGCTGCCTGACCTGCCGAGAGTTTCCAGCATTTTCTGTTTTTATTTCCAGCACCTGCAATATTTTGCTATTGTTTTAATTTTACTACTAACCTTAATTTGAATATTAAGCAACAGCACCCCGAAGGAATCGCTGATGGTGGTCAGCTTGGCTCAGTTGGTAGCACTCTCACCCGAGTCAAAAGGCTCAAGCCCCACACTAGGACTTTAGTCGATAATTTAGGGTGAGACACCACTGCAGTACTGAGGCAGTGCTGCATTGTTGGAGATGATTTATGGGTACGGCAGTGTAATGGTTATGTTACTGGACTAGTAATCCAGAGAACATGAGTTCAAATCCCACCACGGCAGTTTGAGGATTTGAATTCAGTTTTTTTAAAAAAAATCTGGAAATGAAGAGCTGGTCTCAGTGAAAGTGACCGTGAAGCTGTCGGATTGTTGTGAAAATCCAACTGGTTCACTGATGTTCTTTAGGGAAGGAAACCTGCCGTCCTTACCCGATCTGGGCCTATATGTGACTCCAGTCCCACACCAACGTGGTTGACTCTTAGCTACCCTCTGAAACGACCCAGCAAGACACTCAGTTGTATCAAAAAAAACGCACCACCTTCTCGAGGGCAACTAGGGATGGGCAATAAATGCTGGCGTTGCCAGTGACGTCCACATCCTGAGAATCATATTTTTTATAAAAATGAGAGGTTCTATCAGGACCACACCTGTCGACTCGGGTAAACGATCCCAAGGCATTATTTGAAGAAGAGCGGGAGGTCCTCTTAGTGTCCTGGCCAGCATTCATACCTCAGCAAACTCTGATCTAATTTTTCAGTCATATATTTCACAAGTCTTGTGGCACCTTAGCCAACACCTTCCAATCTGCCCATTAGAATTCCACACTGACGAGCTCATACATTCCTAAGGTTGACTAATTTCGTCCCGCATTATGTGTTTTAGAAGTTTACCCACAACCAAAAACTGGTCTGAGATTTCCCGGCTCGTCGCTTCCCACTTTCTTGAAGAAGAGGGCTACATTTGCCATCCACCAATCCTTTGCCACGTCTCCCGATTCCATAGAAATGTTACATTAACATTACTAAGAGAGCTCAAACTTCAAAGAAAAAAAATGCTTTGATTACGAAGCTGCTTGTATACTGGGGCGGACTTTGGGAGATCTACAAATTGGGTCCGGGGTTAATAGAGTGAAGTCTGGGGAGCCAATCTCTCGAAATCAGAGCTAAAGGAACCTTGATAATAGTCAAAAAGAACATAGAAACGTTTAAGAACGCTGCTCACCAATATAGGCGTCTGCATCCCCGATGTACATCTCTATGCAATGACCAAGCATCGTGACTGAAAAGGTATCATCTCTGCGAAGTCCCAGGGCCTGAAGAAGAGAAAGAAAAATTAAAACACAAGTCGTCCACCTTCATGGGAACTGAAAATTTTTTTTTTTTTACAAAAACGTAACTCCAGTAATTACCTGGTTTAAAATATTTGTGGGATCGCTCTAACGCAGGTACAAGCTTAAGAGAGAGAAAGGTCACAGACGGCTTAGATTTAATTAAGTGGTGGCTTGTGGTGTGGACTTCCCGGGGAGGCAGATATTTAAGTGTGAATTGGAGAGATATTTGAGCGAGTGGGCGATCGAGCGGTTGTTAGTCGTTGGGACCGATTGATTGAACTGCAGAGTCTTTTGCAATCCTGTACTTTCCAATGTTCCTAATACACTGACTGCAACCAGGAGTGTTAGTGTGCAGAGGTGTACTTCATTGGGACTGTGTAAACGAACGATCATTTCATGCCCAGTTTCAATTCTGTGGCTAGGTCTTTCCATTTCTGTGCTCACTAGTCTGTGATTGTCCACCCATTCACAAGTGGCAGATAATCACAGCGGAGAGCAGAGGTGGAAAATTCCAGCCGATATTCCTGATACTATATCTCTAGTGGCCAGTCATATAATCTCAAGTTTTGCCCATTGGTCCAGCAGAAATCTTGACGTAGCCACTCCTGGAGGTTGAAGGAATTAAATCAATGCAAACCAATTCAAAGCAAACACTTCCCTCCCATCTGATGCTCGACGGCTTGTGTAAGTCTCCTCTACACATCGGTTATAAACTGAATTTGTTGCATCTCCACCAGCTATGTTGATGCTGGAGGAACCGGCATTCATTTCTCTCACAAGCCAAGATACGTGGATTGGTGTCAGCCACACTATTCAGCAGCAAAATATCCATCAGTTGTCAGAGGGGACAAACACTGCTTCAGTACTTTCCAAAGGGTAGTCAAAGTCAAACCTTAACTTGGAAGGAAATGATGAGAGCTAAGAAAAGTCAGCTGACATATTTATTGGAAATGTGTTCCTCAATCAACTGGAACTGCAACAGATTTTTAAAAAAAATTCATTCATAGGATGTGGGCGTCGCTGGCGAGGCTGGCATTTATTGCCCATCCCTAATTGCCCTTGAGAAGGTGGTGGTGAGCCGCCACCTTAAACCGCTGCAGTCCGTGTGGTGAAGGTTCTCCCACAGTGCTGTTAGGAAGGGAGTTCCAGGATTTTGACCCAGCGACGATGAAGGAACGGCGATATATTTCCAAGTCGGGATGGTGTGTGACTTGGAGGGGAACGTGCAGGTGGTGTTGTTCCCATGAACCTACTGCTCTTGTCCTTCTAGGTGGTAGAGGTCGTGGGTTTGGGAGTTGCTGCAGTGCATGCTATGGACGGTACACACTGCAGCCACTGTGCGCCGGTGGTGAAGGGAGTGAATGTTTAGGGTGGTGGATGGGGTGCCAATCAAGCGGGCTGCTTTGTCCTAGATGGTGTCGAGCTTCTTGAGTGTTGTTGGAGCTGCTTTCATCCAGGCAAATGGAGAACATTCCATCACACTCCTGACTTGTGGCTTGTAGATGGTGGAAAGGTTTTGGGGAGTCAGGAGGTGAGTCACTCGCCGCAGAATACCCAGCCTCTGGCCTGCTCTTGTAGCCACAGTATTTATATGGCTGGTCCAGTTGCGTTTCTGGTCAATGGTGACCCCCAGGATGTTGATGGTGGGGGATTCGGCGATGGTAATGCCGTTGAATGTCAAGGGGAGGTGGTTAGACTCTCTCTAGTTGGAGATGGTTATTGCCTGGCACTTGTCTGGCGCGAATGTTACTTGCCACTTATGAGCCCAAGACTAAATGTTGTCCAGGTCTTGCTGCATGCGGGCACAGACTGCTTCATTATCTGAGGGGTTGCGAATGGAACTGAACACTGTGCAATCATCAGCGAACATCCACATTTCTGACCTTACAATGGAGGGAAGGTCATTGACGAAGCAGCTGAAGATGGTTGGGCCTCGGACACTGCCCTGAGGAACTCCTGCAGCAATGCCCTGGGGCTGAGATGATTGGCCTCCAACAACCACTACCATCTTCCTTTGTGCTAGGTATGACTCCAGCCACTGGAGAGTTTTCCCCCTGATTCCC
Source organism: Heptranchias perlo (assembly GCF_035084215.1). Taxonomy (NCBI): domain Eukaryota; kingdom Metazoa; phylum Chordata; class Chondrichthyes; order Hexanchiformes; family Hexanchidae; genus Heptranchias; species Heptranchias perlo. Next base: position 110,334,083 of record NC_090330.1, read on the forward strand.
ATTGACTTCAATTTTACGAGGGCTCCTTGGTGCCACACTCGATCAAATGCTGCCTTGATGTCGAGGGCAGTCACTCTCACCTCACCTCTGGAATTCAGCTCTTTTGTCCATGTTTGGACCAAGGCTGTAATGAGGTCTGGAGCCGAGTGGTCCTGGCGGAACCCAAACTGAGCATCGGTGAGTAAGTGCCGCTTGATAGCACTGTCGACGACACCTTCCATCACTTTGCTGATGTTCGAGAGTAGACTGATGGGGCGGTAATTGGCTGGATTGGATTTGTCCTGCTTTTGGTGGACAGGACATACCTGGGCAATTTTCCACGTTATCAGGTAGATGCCAGTGTTGTAGCTGTACTGTAACAGCTTGGCTAGAGGCGCAGCTAGTTCTGGAGCACAAGTCTTCAGCACTACAGCTGGGATGTTGTCGGGGCCCATAACCTTTGCTGTATCCAGTGCACTCAGCAGTTTCTTGATATCTCGTGGAGTGAATCGAATTGGCTGAAGACTGGCTTCTGTGATGGTGGGGGTATCGGGAGGAGGCAGAGATGGATCATCCACTCAGCACTTCTGGCTGATGATGGTTGCAAACGCTTCAGCCTTGTCTTTTGCACTCACGTGCTGGACTCCACCATCATTGAGGATTGGGATGTTTGCAGAGCCTCCTCCTCCCGTTAGTTGTTTAATTGTCCACCACCATTCACGACTGGATGTGGCAGGACTGCAGAGCTTTGATCTGATCCATTGGTTGTGGAATCGCTTAGCTCTGTCTATAGCATGTTGCTTCTGCTGTTTAGCATGCATGTAATCCTGAGTTGTAGCTTCACCAGGTTGGCACCTCATTTTTAGGTACGCCTGGTGCTGCTCCTGGCATGCTCTTCTACACTCCTCATTGAACCAGGGTTGAATCCCTGGCTTGTTGGTAATGGTAGATTGAGGAATATGCCTGGCCATGAGGTTACAGATTGTGCTGGAATACAATTCTGCTGCTGCTGATGGCCCACAGCGCCTCATGGATGCCCAGTTTTGAGCTGCTGGATCTGTTCTGAATCTATCCCATTTAGCACGGTGGTAGTGCCACACAACACGTTGGATGGTGTCCTCAGTGTGAAGACGGGACTTCATCTCCACGAGGACTGTGCGGTGGTCACTCCTACCAATACTGTCATGGACAGATGCATCTGCGACAGGTCGATTGGTGAGGACGAAGTCAAGTAAGTTTTTCCCTCGTGTTGGTTCGCTCACCACCAGCCGCAGGCCCAGTCTAGCAGCTATGTCCTTCAGGACTCGGCCAGCTCGGTCAGTAGTGGTGCTACCGAGCCACTCTTGGTGACGGACATTGAAGTCCCCCACCCAGAGTACATTCTGTGCCCTTGCTCCCCTCAGTGCTTCCTCCAAGTGGAGTTCAACATGGAGGAGGACTGATTCATCAGCTGAGGGAGGACGGTAGGTGGTAATCAGCAGGAGGTTTCCTTGCCCATGTTTGACCTGATGCCATGAGATTTCATGGGGTCCACAGTCAATGTTGAGGACTCCCAGGGCCACTCCCTCCTGACTGTATATCACTGTACCGCCGGTGGGACAGGACATACCCAGGGATGGTGATGGAAGAGTCTGGGACGTTGGCTGAAAGGCATGATTCTGTGAGTATGGCTAGGTCAGGCTGTTGCTTGACTAGTCTGTGGGACAGCTCTCCCAATTTTGGCACAAGTCCCCAGAAGTTAGTGAAGAGGACTCTGCAGGGTCGACTGGGCTTGGTTTGCCGTTGTCGTGCCCGGTGCCTAGTGGTCCGTCCGGTTTTATTCTTGTGACTTTTTTAGCGAGATTTTACAACTGAGTGGCTTGCTAGGCCATTTCAGAGAGCAATTAAGAATCAACCACATTGCTGTGGGTCTGGAGTCACATATAGGCCAGACCGAATAAGGACGGCAGGTTTCCTTCCCTAAAGGACATTAGTGAACCAGATGGGTTTTTACAACAATCCGGTAGTTTCATGGCCACCATTACTGATACTAGTATTTTAATTCCAGATTTGAACTCATGACTCCGGATTATTAGTCCAGGTCTCTGGATTACTAGTCCAGTAACATAACCACTATGCTACCGTACCCTACTGGCACAAATTATAATGATGGGGAAGTACGAGACCAGAGCCATTCGTCATCCTCAGTGAAGGATTCGAGGGTCCTCCACAAATTGGGGGGGGGGGGGGGAAGGCAATGCACATACAACTTACATTAAATACAGAGACATTTCAGACGACTTTATAGAGTGGTGGTTAGTGAGAGGACTCTAAACAGGGGGGGGGGGGGGGAAGGGGTTGAGGAGGGTACGAAATCATCAGCAGACCGCGCAAAACTTTGTCATGCTGTTCGACCCGGAGCGGAGCCTCAAGCCCGACATCATACGCATCACTAAGACCAGTCACTTCCACCTCTACAATATCGCCCACCTCAGCCCCTCTGCCCTCAAACACTCATCCATGCTTCCTCACCTCTCGACTTGATTGTTCTAATGCTCATCTCCATCCTCCAATAAACTGCAACTCATTCAAAACGCGCAGCTCATAATCTGCCTCGCACTAAGTCCTGCTCACCATTTACCTCCATCCTCACTGATCTACATTGGCTCCCTTTCCTCCAACGCCTTAAAATTCCTTGTCCCCCTCAAATCCCTCCACAGCATTTCTCCACCCTAACTCCACAGTCTCCTCCGGCTTTATATCCTCTTTCCATACCCTCAAGTCCACTGGGTATAATTTTTTTTTTTTGAGGATTCTCCCCTCTGCCTTTCACCCAACCACTGGTGGTAAAGCCTTGTCCCTATTCCCAGGAACTCTCACCCTAAACCCTTCCACCCCTCCTGTTCCCACCTTTAAAAACCTTCTCAAAGCACCACCTACCACCCCCCCCAATCTTTCCAACCAAACTTTCAGTCAACCGTCCTAATCTCACCCACTATGGTTCAGCACTGTCCCTCTATCCCTATCTATGGTGAGAGGATGTCTTTTTACATTAAAGGCACAAAATAAAAGCAAATTGTTGCTGAGGGAGGAAAAGCACAAATAAATGGGATTTTTAAGAAGGGCTATGAAGGTGAGAGGGGATGTGACAGGGCTCCCTTTTGTCATGTAACTGTCAAAAAAAGTCATGAAAAAAATGTCCAAAAAATCTCACTTGGTTTTGGCATATTCAGTTTTCAAATAAAAAAATTAATTTTGTGTACGCTCACGAAGGCAGTGCCGGGGAATGGAACCCTTTCCATTTCAGGAACCCAGTGCCAGCATCAAGCACTCTCTCAGGCCAGGTCAGGTGTGGTAATGGTGGGATGCAGAGTCAAACTCTCTCTGCTCCACCCCAACCTCAGAAGAGCACCTCCTACTGAAATCGCTGCATTCTCTCCCCAGTCACCCCAAACTCATTTCACAGTCGAACCTCGTAGCCATCAGACAAAGGAGACTTTCATCCCATCAGTCTGAGCTGGATTTGTATCAAGGTGAAAGGTCAGTGTCTATCGCAGTGCGCCACCTAGTTCCCCATTTCTGATAACTTTGGAGAGAAATACAAAAGGAAACATCACAGAACTTTTTTTTCTATAATGGGAGTTATGTAATTTGGCAGTAAATAGAATCAATTCAAGGTTACGATGCTTTATGTCTGAAGGTTATTCAAGTGATTGAAAACCATACCGTGTGAAAATAGTTGATGGCACTCTCAAAGTTGCCCATGAGACTCAGCACATAACCGATAGCAGAATAGGTGCACGCATTCTGAGGAATGAGGACTAGAGCCTGGTGGTGATAATCCAGTGCTTCATCGTATTTCCTAAAAGAGAAAAAGGTTCCGTCAATTATTAAACTTTTCAGAATTAAGAATGGCCCTGTTTACACACATGCTTAATAAGATGCAGAAACTAAAAAGAGAAATGGAGATCATAGAATCTTACAGCAAAGGAGGCCGCCATTCGGCCCATCAAGCCCATGCCAGCTCTTTGAAAGAGCTATCCAATTAGTCCCACTCCCCGCTCTTTCCCCATAGCAATACAAATTTCTCCTTTTCAAGTATTTATCCAATTCCCTTTTGAAAGTTATTATTGAATCTGCTTCCACCGCCCTTTCAGGCAGCGCATTCCAGATCAGAACCACTCGCTGAGTAAAAAAAATTCTCTTCATCTCCTCTCTGGTTCTTTTGTAAATGACCTTAAATCTGTGTCCTTGGTTACCGACCCTCCTGCCAGTGGTAACAGTTTCTCCTTATTTACTCTATCGACACACTTTCAGGCAGCACATTCCAGATCATAAACACTCACTGCGCAAAAAAGCTTTTCCTCATGTCGCCTTTGCTTCTTTTGCCAATCACCTTAAATCTTGTAAACAATTTTACAACACCAAGTTATAGTCCAACAATTTTATTTGAAAATCACAAGCTTTCGGAGGCTTCCTCCTTCCTCAGGTGAATGTCAAGAAATCCTCGAACCTTTCGCATTTATAAATCACAGAACAATACCTGGTGATTACAGATAATCTTTCCAACTGCCCGTTGCCAAGGCAATCAAAGTGTTCAGACAGAGAGGTGTTACCTACAGGACCACCGAATATACAAACAACCAAAAAAAAACCAGAGAGAGGCAGAAACATAGAAACATCCGGAAGGAAGAGAAAGACAGAAAATGACCCGTTATATTAAAAACAGATAACTTTTGTTCGCTGGTGGGGTTACGTGTAGCGTGACAAGATCCCGGTTGAGGCTGTCCTCATGGGTGCGGAACTTGGCTATTAATTTCTGCTCGACGATTTTGCGTTGTCGTGTGTCTCGAAGGCCGCCTTGGAGTATGCTTACCCGAAGGTCGGTGGCTGAATGTCCTTGACTGCTCAAGTGTTCCCCGACTGGGAGGGAACCCTCCTGTCTGGCGATTGTTGCGCGGTGTCCGTTCATCCGTTGTCGCAGTGTCTGCATGGTCTCGCCAATGTACCATGCTCTGGGGCATCCTTTCCTGCAACGTATGAGGTAGACAACGTTGGCCGAGTCACAGGAGTATGAACCATGTACCTGGTGGGTGGTGTCCTCTCGTGTGATGGTGGTATCTGTGTCGATGATCTGGCATGTCTTGCAGAGGTTACCGTGGCAGGGTTGTGTGGTGTCGTGGACGCTGTTCTCCTGAAAGCTGGGTAATTTGCTGCGAACGATGGTCTGTTTGAGGTTGGGTGGCTGTTGGCACACCTTAAATCTTGTTCTCTGGTTCTCGACCATTCCGCCAATGGGAACAGTTTCTCTTTATTTACTTTATCTAAACCCTTCATGATTTTGAACACCTCTATCAAATCTTCCCTTAACCTTCTCTGCTCTGAGAACAATCCCAGCTTCTCCAGTAGTGGTTGTTGGAGGCCAATCATCTCAGTCACAGGACATTGCTGCAGGAGTTCCTCAGGGCAGTGTCCTAGGCCCAACCATCTTCAGCTGCTTCATCAATGACCTTCCCTCCATCATAAGGTCAGAAATGGGGATGTTTGCTGATGATTGCACAGTGTTCAGTTCCATTCGCAACCCCTCAGATAATGAAGCAGTCCGTGCCCACATGCAGCAAGACCTGGACAACATCCAGGCTTGGGCTGATAAGTGGCAAATAACATTCGCGCCAGACAAGTGCCAGGCAATGACCACCTCCCCTTGACATTCAATGGCATTATCATTGCCGAATCCCCCACCATCAACATCCTGGGGGTCACCATTGACCAGAAACTTAACTGGACCAGCCATATAAATATTGTGGCTGCAAGAGCAGGTCAGAGGCTGGGTATTTTGCGGCGAGTAACTCACCTCCTGACTCCCCAGAGCCTTTCCACCATCTACAAGGCACAAGTCAGGAATGTGATGGAATACTCTCCACTTGCCTGGATGAGTGCAGCTCCAACAACACTCAAGAAGCTCGACACCATCCAGGACAAAGCAGCCCGCTTGATTGGCACCCCATCCACCACCCTGAACATTCACTCCCTTCACCACTGGCATCCACAGGATGCACTGCAGCAACTCACCAAGGCTTCTTCGACAGCACCTCCCAAACCCTCGACCTCTACCACCTAGAAGGACAAGGGCAGCAGGCATATGGGAACACCACCACCTGCACGTTCCCCTCCAAGTCACACACCATCCCGACTTGGAAATATATCGGCCGTTCCTTCATCGTCGCTGGGTCAAAATCCTGGAACTCCCTTCCTAACAGCACTGTGGGAGAACCTTCACCACACGGACTGCAGCGGTTCAAGAAGGCGGCTCACCACCACCTTCTCAAGGGCAATTAGGGATGGGCAATGAATGCCGGCCTCGCCAGCGACGCCCACATCCCATGAACGAATAAAAAATGTCTCTACAAAACTGAAGTCCCTCATCTCTGGTATCATTCTGTTAAATCTCCATCACACCCTTTCCAAGGCCTTGACATCTTCCTGAAGTGCGGGGCGCAGAATTGGACACAACACTCCACAAGTGAATGTTAAGAACATTTTAATGATTTGAGCCTGCCGATGTGGCTAATTGCACATCAGTTAAACATGAAGGAGATGGTTCAAGTAAATTAATGGTTACGTGTTTTAGTTCAGGCACGACTGGGAGAAAAGAAAGTGCAGCTGTTTCATACAAAAAGGAATCTATTTTTGTTGCTTTGTGATTCACTGGCCATGAAAAGAGGCAACATTTCTAGATGGTGTGAGATGAGGTTTCATTGGAAACATCAATGGTCTAAATGCACAATAGGTCCATTTATTAGTGAAATGCTTGAAAAAGGATGAGCTAATTACCAATCTCATCTGATTGATTTTCTCTTTCCAATTAGAGCAACACCTAATTACAAGTGTTTACTGTTAAAGATCGAGTTACTTCGAAACTACAGCCCAGAAACAGGCCATTCGGCCCAACTGGTCTATGCCGGTGTTTATGCTCCTCCCTCCCCGCTTCATCTAACCCTATCACCTTATCTTTCTATTTCCTTCGCCCTCATGCGCTTATCGAGCTTCCCCTTAAATGCACCGATGCGATTCGCCTCAACTACTCCACGTGGTAGCGTGTTGCACATTCTCACCATCCTTTGGTCACCCATACAAACACCCGCAACAACCACAACCATCTCCGAACTGACGAGCAGGGATGTGAGCCAGTTTCTGAAACACTAAGTATGGTGTGTATGAACGAGCCAGCTACGATGACCCTCCTCATCCAAAAAAAAAACACAATATAACAATTAAAACATTATTTTATCAGACAGCGAGGAGAGTTTCCAATCCTTTCTTCGATTGCACCTACTGTAGACAAAAGTGCTAATGAAATAATAGTAATATGTTACGAATTACATCTTTAACCTTTTGATGGGAATTTTGAAGTTCAAGATTACACCGACGTTCTTTCGACACCACAGGCCTGATTTTAACCCCCCCGCCCCGTGCCTGATGTACGGGGGGAGTTAAAACATAGGCAGCGTGCAAGTCGCCGGGTCTGTACGGCCTCGTCACCCACCATTTTAGCAGCAGCAGCGTTTTGGCCAGCCAGCAAGGGACTCTAAAGTCGGGATCTGATGATGATAATCAGACTCTTGACGCTATTTTAACCTTGTGTCGCGAGATGGACGCCTGGTGCCAGCTTCATCGGGGGAACCGATCGGGCAAGTAATAGTACGGTATTAGGTGGGATCCGACTAAGAGAGAGTAAAAGAAAGTCTAAGACAAGTTTGCAGTGCGTGTGTATAAACGCACAAAGCGTGGTAAACAAGGTAGGTGAGCCGCAGGCGCAAACAACCACATGGGAATACAATGTCATGGCAGTAAAGGAGACCTGGCTCAAAAAAAAGGGCAGGGTTGGGTAGTAAATATTCCTGGATACAAGGTGTTCAGGGAAGAGAGGGAAGGGAAGAAAGGAGAGGGGTTCTGTGGCAGTATTGATTAAGGAGAATATTGCAGTGCTGGAGAGAGAGGATGTCCGGGAGGGTCAAGGACAGAATCTATCTGGTTAGAGTTAAGAAACAGTAGAGGTGCCATTACACTATTGGGTGTATTTTATAGGACACCAACTAGTGGGAAGGATATAGAGGAGCAAATTTGCAGGGAAATTACAGAGAGGTGCAAAAGCCATAGAGTTGTGATAACTGGAGACTTCAACTATCCGAATACAGACTGGGATATCAATAATAATAACGGGCAAAGAGAGGGAGAAATTTTTGAAGTGTGTTCAGGAGAGCTTTCTTGAGCAGTACGTTTCCAGCCCAATGAGGAAGGAGGCATTGCTGGACTTGTTTGTAGGGAATGAGGCGCGCCAAGTGGAGCAAGTGTCAGTGGTGGAACATTTAGGGATCAGTGATCAGAGTATCATAAGGTTTAGATTAGCTATGGAAAAGGACATGGACCACTCTAAAGTAAAAATACTCAATTGGAGGAGGGCCAATTTCAATGGGATGAGAACAGATCTGGCCCGGGTAAATTGGAATCAAAGATTGGCAGGCAAAACTATAATTGAACAATGGGCGGCCTTTAAAGAGATGATTCAGGTACAGTCTAGGTACATTCCCACGAGGAGGAAAGGTAGGGCAACTAAAGTCAGAGCTCCCTGGATGACAAAAGAGATAGAGAGTGGGATGAAGCAGAAAAAAGGGGCGTATGACAGATGTCAGGTTGATAACACAAGTGAGAACCAGGCTGAATATTGAAAGTTCAGAGAAGTGAAAAAGGAAATAAGAGAGGCAAAGAGAGAGTAAGAGAATAGACTGGCAGCAAACATAAAAGGGAATCCAAAAGTTTTCTACAGGCATGTAAACAGTATATGGGTAATAAAAGGGGTGGGGCCGATTAGGTACCATAAAGGAGATCTACTCATGGAGGTAGAGGGTATGGCCGAGGTACTAAGAGTACTTCACATCTGTCTTTACCAAGGAAGAAGATGCTGCCAGATTCTCAGTAAAGGAAGATGTAGTTAAGATACTGGATGGGCTAAAAATTGATAGAGAGGAGGTACTAGAAAGGCTGGCTGTACTTAGGGTAGATAAGTCACCTGGTTCGGATGGAATGCATCCTAGGTTGCTGAGGGAAGTAAGGGTGGAAATTGCGGAGGTACTGGCCACAATCTTCCAAACATCCTTAGATACGGGGGTGGTGCCAGAGGGCTGGAGAATTGCAAATATTTACACCCTTTTTTGAACAAGGGTGTAATGATAAACCCAGCAACTATAGGCCAGTCAGTATAACCTCAGTGGTGGGGAAACTTTTAGAAACAATAATCCGGAACAGAATTAACAGTCACTTGGTCAAGTGTGGATTAATTAAGGAAAGCCAGCGTGGATTTGTTAAAGGAAAATAGTGTTTAACTAACTTGATAGGGTTTTTTTGATGAGGTAACAGGGGGTAGATGAGGGCAATGCGGTTTTGAAGAGGTAACGGGGTAGATGAGGGCAATGCGGTGTATATGGACTTCCAAAAGGCGTTTGATAAAGTGCTGCATAATAGGCTTAACATCAAGATTGAAGCCCATGGAATAAAGGGGGCAGTAGCAGCATGGATACAAAATTGGCTAAGTAACAGAAAACAGAGTAGTGGTGAATGGTTGTTTTTCGGATTGGAGGGAGGTGTACAGTCGTGTTCCCCAGGGGTTGGTACTAGGACCAGTGCTTTTCGTGATATATATTAATGACTTGGACTTGGGTGTATAGGGTACAATTTCCAAATTTGCAGATGACACAAAACTTGGAAGGGTAGTGAACAGTGAGGAGGATAGTGATAGACTTCAAGAGGATATAGACAGGCTGGTGGAATGGCGGACACATGGCAGAGCATAGAGTGGTTACAGCACAGAAGGAGGCCATTCGGCCCATCAAGTCCGCGCCGGCTCTATGCAAGATCAATCCAGCTAGTCCCACTCCCACGCCCTATCCCTGCACATTTTTTCGTTTCCAGTACTTATCCAGTTCCCTTTTGAAGGCCATGATTGAATCTGCCTCCACCACCCCCTCAGGCAGTGCATTTCAGATCCCAACCACCCGCTGTGTGAAAAAGTTTTTCCTCATGTCACCTTTGGTTCTTTTGCCAATTACCTTTAATCTATGCCCTCTGGTTCTTGACCCTTCCGTCAATGAGAACAGTTTCTCTCTATCTACTCTGTCTCGTCCCTTCATGATTTTGAATACCTCTATCAAATCTCCTTGCAACCTTCTCTGTTCCAAGGAGAACAACCCCAGCTTCTCCAGTCTATCCACAAAACCGAAGTCCCTCATCCCTGGAATCATTCCAGTAAATCTTTTCTGCACCCTCTCTAAGGCCTTCACATCTTTCCTAAAGTGTGGTGACCAGAACTGGACACAATACTCCAGTTGTGGTTGATCAGTGTTTTATGAAGGTTCATCATGACTTCTTTGTTTTTGTACTCTGCCTCTATTTATAAAGCCCAGGATCCCGTATGCTTTTTTAACTGCTTTCTCAACCTGTCCTGCCACCTTCAACGATTTGTGCACATATACCCCCAGATCCCTCTGTTCCTCCACCCCTTTTAGAATTGTGCCCTCTAGTTTATATTGCCTCTCCTCATTCTTCCTACCAAAATGCATCACCTCTACAGCGAGTGGTTATGATCTGGAATGCACTGCCTGAGGGAGTGGTGGAGGCAGATTCAATCATGGCCTTCAAAAGGGAACTGGATAAGTGCTTGAAAGGAAAACATTTTCAGGGCTACGGGGATAAGGCGGGTGAGTGGGACTAGCTGGATTGCTCTTGCATCGAGCTGGCATGGACTCGATGGGCCGAATGGCCTCCTTCCGTGCTGTAACCCTTCTATGATTCTATACTTGAGAGGACTGGCATCTCACATGAACACTATATGTTTTTGCCACATTGAGGTACTTACTTGAGTTTCCTGCATACATGTCCCAGGTTATTCATTAATGGCTCCCATTTATCAACAGTTACCTGCAAAAAAAACCTTCACGTTACTCAGTTACAACAAATGAGAACTCCCTACACACTTAATGCAGCAGCAGAAACCTACTAGATTGAGATGCCTGTGCATGTACTTGCAGTGAGGAGGCAGCAGCTTAGATTTTCCAATATGGATGCAGTTCAGAGCAAATGATTAGACAGACAGAGGGAAGTGTCCTGTTTATACCCAGTTTTCAGTGGTCAGCTCATCAGCATAGCTTCAGTGCAGACATGGACGAGGGCAGGGAACACACTAACGGTGGGAGCAGAAAATTGTGTGTTAGCCAAATTTAACAGGATGGGCACTGTCAAGTTTCTAGAAATACTAACTTTTTGCCGTGAATCATGGTATTATTTACGTTAAAATGTTGTTTTAAAGTTACAATTTGCTCGAGTCGAATTCTCTGAACAGTAATGCTGGGAGATGTGGATTAGGATTCAGACAAAAGCATCTATCCAGAATGGTGCCTCCTGCATCCCATTCCAACTTGAGACACCAGAAGTCACTAAGACATCCCAGCAAACATTCACATTAGGGACTGAGCTCAGCTGGAGTTAGTTTCAAGGAACCCACACCTGAGAGGCAGGAACTAATTTAACTGACAGTCCCGTTGGCCATCCGCTGGGAGAGGAAAGGGATAATGGTCATTGAATCATAGAATGATACTGCGCAGAAAGAGGCCATTTGGCCCATCGTGTCTGTGTCAGCTCTTTGAAAGAATCATAGAATCGTAGAAGTTTACAACATGGAAACAGGCCCTTCGGCCCAACATGTCCATGTCGCCCAGTTTATACCACTAAGCTAGTCCCAATTGCCTGCACTTGGCCCATATCCCTCTATACCCATCTTACCCATGTAACTGTCCAAATGCTTTTTAAAAGACAAAATTGTACCCGCCTCTATTACTGCCTCTGGCAGCTCGTTCCAGACACTCACCACCCTTTGAGTGAAAACATTGCCCCTCTGGACCCTTTTGTATCTCTCCCCTCTCACTTAAATCTATGCCCCCTCGTTATAGACTCCCCTACCTTTGGGAAAAGATTTTGACTATATACCTTATCTATGCCCCTCATTATTTTATAGACTTCGATAAGATCACCCCTAAACCTCCTACTCTCCAGGGAAAAAAGTCCCAGTCTATCTAACCTCTCCCTATAAGTCAAACCATCAAGTCCCGGCAGCATCCTAGTAAATCTTTTCTGCACTCTTTCTAGTTTAAGAATATCCTTTCTATAATAGGGTGACCAGAACTGTACACAGTACTCCAAGTGTGGCCTCACCAATGCCCTGTACAACTTCAACAAGACATCCCAACTCCTGCATTCAATGTTCTGACCAATGAAACCAAGCATGCCGAATGCCTTCTTCACCACCCTATCCACCTGTGACTCCACTTTCAAGGAGCTATGAACCTGTACTCCTAGATCTCTTTGTTCTATAACTCTCCCCAACGCCCTACCATTAACGGAGTAGGTCCTGGCCCGATTTGATCTACCAAAATGCATCACCTCACATTTATCTAAATTAAACTCCATCTGCCATTCATCGGCCCACTGGCCCAATTTATCAAGATCCCATTGCAATCCTAGATAACCTTCTTCACTGTCCGCAATGCCACCAATCTTGGTGTCATCTGCAAACTTACTGTCTAATTAGTTGCACTCCCCTGCTCTTTCCCCATAGCCCTGCAAATCTTTCCCCCTTCAAGTATTTATCCAATTCCTTTTTGAAAGTTACTACTGAATCTGCTTCCACCGCCCTTTCAAGCAGTGCATTCCAGATCATCACAACTCACTACTTTAATAGTCATCGTCGCTGGGTCAAAATCCTGGAACTCCATTCCCAACAGCACTGTGGGAGAACCTTCACCACACGGACTGCAGCAGTTCAAGAAGGCGGCTCACCACCACCTTCTCAAGGGCAATAAATGCCGGCCTCGCTAGCAATGCCCACATCCCATGAACGAATATAATAAAAAAATCTCATCTCCCCTCTGGTTCTTTTGCCAATTACCTTAAATCTGTGTCCTCTGGTTACTGACCCTGCTGCCACTGGAAACAGTTTCTCCTTATTTACTCTATTAAAACCCTTTATGATTTTGAACACCTCTATTAAATCTCCCATTAACCTTCTCTGCTCTAAGGAGATCAATCCCAGCTTCTTTGTGTCTCAACATGACTGAAGTCCCTCATCCCTGGTATTATTCTAGGAAATCTCCTCTGCAACCTCTCTAAGGCCGTAACATCCTTCCTAAAAAGGGCTGGAATACGAAGGGGTGGAAGTTATGTTACAGCTGTACAGTTCTCTGGTTAAACCCCAACTGGAGGCTGCATTCAGTTCTGGGCACTGGACCTCAGGAACGATATATTGGCCTTGGAGGGAGTGCAGCGCAGATTCACCAGAATGATACCAGAGCTAAAAGGGTTGAATTATGAGAACAGATTACATAGACTGGGCTTGTATTCCCTTGAATATAGAAGATTAAGGGATGATCTAATTGAAGTGTTTAAGATGATTAAATGATTTGATAGGGTAGATAGAGAGAAAGTATTTCCTTTGGTAGGAGAGTCCTGGCTGGGAGTCAATTGAAAATTTCAAGACTGAGATTGATAGATTTTTGTTGGGCAAGGATTACGGAACCAAGGCGGGTAGATAGAGTTAAGATACAGATCAGCCATGGTCTCAATGAATGGCGGAACAGGCTCGAGGGGTTGAATGGCCTACTCCTGATCCTATGTTAAGTGTGATGCCCAGCTGGGGCATAATCAGTGTTTTATAAAGGTTTAGCATAACTTCCTTTGTACTCTATGCCTCTGTTTATAAAGCCATGGATCCTTTATGTTGCCATGGTCAAGCTGATGGCTTTCCTGACCAGCTTGGAGAACAAAAACACAGTTCAGAAAGCCCTGGGAATGGAGTCAGATCTAGCAAGAGAAAAGGCTTTCATTTTAAGATACAACCAGTCAGGGACAGAGGAAAAGCTGACCAGAAAAGTGAATATTTAGCCAGCTATCAGGGAAAGTGTGGAGTATTAATTATTTTATTTGTTAAGACAAATTTTTCTGTTTAACTAACTTGATTTTTGATGAGGTAACAGAGAGGGTCGATGAGGGCAATGCAGTTGATGTGGTGTATATGGACTTGCAAAAGGCGTTTGATAAAGTGCCACATAATAGGCTTGTCATCAAGATTGAAGCCCGTGGAATAAAGGGGGCAGTAGCAGCATGGATACAAAATTGGCTAAGTAACATGAAGCAGAGAGAAGCGGTGAACGGTTGTTTTTTGGAAGGAGGGAGATAATTAGTTGGTTCCCCAGGGGTCAGTGCTGGGACCACTGCTTTTTTTGATATATATTAATGACTTAGACTTGGGTGTACAGGGCACAATTTCAAAATTTGCAGATGACACAAATTCTTGACACAACTTGGAAGTGTAGTGAACAGTGAGGAGGACAGTGATAGACTTCAAGAGGATATAGACAGGCTGGTGGAATAGGCGGACACTGGCAGATGAAATTTAACGCGGAAAAATGCGAAGTGATACATTTCGGTAGGCAGAACGAGGAAAGGCAATATAAACTAGAGGGCACAACTCAAAGAGGTACATGAACAGTGAGGTCTGGGGACATACGTGCACAAATCATTGGCAGTGGCAAGGCAGGTTGAGAATGCACTTAAAAAAGCATACGGGATCCTGGGCTTTATAAATAGAGGCAGAGAGTACAAAAGCTAGGAGATCATGATGAACCTTTATAAAACACTGGTCGACCACAACTGGAATACTGTGTCCAGTTCTGGGCACTGCACTTTAGGAAGGATGTGAAGGCCTTAGAGAGGGTGCAGAAGAGATTTACAAGAATGATTCCAGGGATGAGGGACTTCAGTTATGTGGATAGTCTGGAGAAGCTGGGTTTGCTCTCCTTGGAACAGAGAAGGTTGAGGAGATTTGATAGAGTCATGAAGGGTTTAGACAGAATAGATGGAGAGAAACTGTTCCCATTGGCAGAAGGGTCAAGAACCAGGAGACACAGATTTAAGGTGACTGGCAAAAGATCCAAAGGTGACATGAGGAAATTTTTTTTATTTTTTTCAAATAGGCAGCGAGTGGTTAGGATCTGGAATGCACTGCCGGGGTTGGGGGGGTGGGGTGGTTGGTGGAGGCAGATTCAGTTGTGGCTTTCAAAAGGGAACTGGATAAGTAATTGAAAGGAAAAAATTTGCAGGGCTGCAGGGAAAGGGCGGGGGAGTGGGACTGGCACTGGCTGGATTGCTCTTGCATAGAGCCGGCACGGACTCGATGGGCCGAATGGGCTCCTTACGTGCTGAAACCTTTCTATGATTCTAACAGGAGTCAGAAAGAAATTAAGTCGCACTATGCTGAAATTTAGGATAAATGTTACTCTGCTCTACATTACAACATTTCCCGACATTACAACAGTGACTACACTTCAAAAAGCACTTTCTTGGGATGAGGTTGTGAAATAGAAGGTCCTTTCTTGCTCGTTCACTCAACTGTAAAATAAACCAGTTTGTTGATTTGCATCTGTTTTCGTCTCACTGAAGCATGAATCAGCCCACCTTTCGAGATATTGGAGACGCGCACGAGATCGGGATCCAGTTAGTATAATGCAGGTTTTCGCAGTTATTGCCCGGAGTCACACTCATATTACTCAATATTGGACAGTGAAGGTAAACGCTGGGATATAGGGGACGTGGGATCCACTTTCGGGACAGCCCGGTGAGGTTGAATCAGAGGGAATATCTAGTGCAGATTCAAAATTTGGAAGGAACGTGATAGAATAGGGTGACAAAACTTCTGAAAGTATCAGGAAAGACTCAAAAGGAGGAACTCAAACATTAGCAGCTTTGCCGAGAGGACTAAAAGGCAACAGGCAAAAATGAAGGGAAAGGAAATCTAAGGTATGAGCTCGAGACTGAAGCCCAGAACCCAAGCCCTGTTTGACGCCTGCTGAAGTAGAGGTGTTACTGCATAAGGTGGTTGTGACGAGGGTGCCCATCCACATAAGTCAGCACTGCAGTACAGACTGATACCGTCAATAGCTGCATCAGCCCCTATGCTGCAAGGTATCTGTAGGTACCCTAGCGACAGAGGGCACAGCTCTGCATCCGGCTCTCTGCTGACCCAGTGTCACAGGCTAGCTGTACCAGGGCTTGGCAGATATGCTTGACAGCACCTTAACGACTGCAGCCAATCAGGTTGTGCTGGCTGACGCAAAGATCCGTGAGAACCCAAACGCCAGCAATAATATATCACTGAATATATTCAAGAAGGAGCTGGATAGATTTCTAGACACAAAAGGCATCAAGGGGTATGGGGAGAGAGCAGGAATATGGTATTGAGATAGAGGATCAGCCATGATCATATTAAATGGCGGAGCAGGCTCAAAGGGCCGAATGGCCTCCTCCTGCTCCTATTTTCTTTGTAAGAAAAAAAGTCAAGAAATGGTTGAAATACATTTCATTTAACATTAGTGTATCCTTTAAATGGCAGTTCCTTCTATTTGCCACTAGCAACCCTGGATGCTAAGTGGACTGGGGCACAATAAAGAACCAATGTTCTACACACCCTGAACATCAGGAGGGACACGCAGAATATCTCCACCCTCAAATTAAGATTAAACTGAAGTGCCCGCCCATTTTAAATTGGGTGTGACCAATCGGAAAATTCAGGCTAGTGAGTATTAATTCAGCACCAGTTCATAATATCCACCGAATAGTTTCTGGGATGCTCAATTACAAAAGGAAACACAAACAGGTGGAATTCCATCAGAAAACTCCATAAAAATTAAATACAAGTTAATGAATTGGCAATTTGGTCAGGTTCTACATGTACACTGACGACGCCCAGCTCTACCTCACCACCACCTCCCTCTCCCCCTCCACTGTCTGATTTATCATGCTGTTTGTCCGACATCCAGTATTGGATGAGCAGAAATTTCCTCCAACTAAATATTGGGAAGACCAAAGCCATTGTCTTTGGTCCCCATCACAAACTCCGTACCCTAGCCACTAACTCCATCCCTCTCCCTGGCCACTGTCTGAGGCTGAACCAGACTGTTCGCAACTTTGATGTCCAATTTGACCCCAAGATGAGCTTCCGACCCCATATCCGCTCCATCACCAAGACTGCCTAGTTCCACCTCCGTAACATAGCCCGTCTCCAGTCCTGCCTCAGCGCAACTGCTACTGAAACCCTCATCCATGCCTTTGTTACTCTAGACTTGACTATTCCAAAGCTCTCCTGGGCGCTCTCCCATCTTCCACCCTCCGTAAACTTGAGCTCATCTAAAACTCTGCTGCCCATATCCTAACTCGCTCCGAGTCCCGTTCACCCATCACCCCCTGTGCTCGCTGACCTACATTGGTTCCCGCACCAACAACGCCTCGATTTTAAAATTCTCATCCTTGTTTTCAAATCCCTCCATGGCCTCGCCACTCCCTATCTCTCTAACCTCATCCAGCCCTACAACCCTCCGAGACCTCTGCACACCTCCCCGATTTTCTTCGCTCCATCGTTGGCGGCCATGCCTTCAGCTGTGGAAGCCCTAAGCTCTGGAATTTCCTACTTAAATCTCTCCACCTCTCTCTCCTCCTTTAAGACACTCCTTAAAACCTACCTCTTTGACCAAGCTCTTGGTCACCTGTCCTAATATCTCCTTATGTGGCTCGCTATCAAATTTTATTTGAAAAACCGCTCCTGTGAAACGCCTTGGGACTTTTACTATGTTAAAGGCGCTATATAAATGCAAGTTGTTGCTGTTGTACATTTAAGCATCAAGTCAAACCACTGCATTGTGACATATCAAGATACTGGAAAGGCATCACAAGCACAGCGAGAATCTCTACAAGCAATGAGAGCGTCAAATAGTACCTGAATGAAACGTACTGCAATGGCAGGTCACTTTAAGAAATGTACTGGTAGGACTGACAGTATTCAAGTAAGCCAATCACTATATATCTTATGGTACGTGTTATGCAAATTCCTGCAAGTGCATCTCTAGCAGCCTCACGATGAACAAGCAACTTTATCAATTTCCTGCATGAAATGAGTTACAAGGTGTGAGATATCACATTACATAAAACACAGTGGAGATGACTTGCAGAATTGGAACCTGATAATCTCCTATTAAAATGAATGGGAGTGGCATAATTATATAATTAATGGGGTATGAAAAAACACAAGACATGCCGTAACACTATCACTAAATAACTTCCTTATTTCCCAGAACATCGACTGTGGTGTAGCTTGTTGCGGAGAGTCGCTGCTCCAACCTCTTCCGCTGTGCAGTAGTTTTTGTTATGAAGATTACAGCCTCAGGCCGACTCTTACGGAACTCGGTCCTCAAACCCTCCACCTCCCTCCTGACCGTTTGGCTTGCATTCCCTCGAGCATAGAAGATTAAGGGGTGATCTTAAAATTAAATAAAGCCAATTACACAGGTATGAGGGGCAAGTTGGCTAATGTAGATTGGGAAATTAAATTAATGGTAAGACGGCTGAAAAGCAATGGCAAATGTTTAAAGAAATATTTTAATATTCTCAACGAATATACATTCCATTCAGAAATAAAAACTCCACAGGAAAAGTGATCCACCCATGGCTAACTAAAGAATTAAGCATAGTATTAGATTATAAAAGAAGAGGCCTATAATGTTGTCAAGAAGAGTGAGGATTGGGAGAGTTTTAGAAACCAGCAAAAAGACGACCAAAAAAAAACTGATAAAAAGGGAGAAATTAGAATATGAAAGTAAACTAGCAAGAAATATAAAAATGGATTGTAAGAGCTTCTACAAGTATGTAAAAAGGAAGAGAGTAGCAAAAGTAAACCTTAGAGGCTGAGACAGTAGAAATTAAAACGGGGAATCAAGAAATGGCAGGTGCATTATACAAATATTTTGTATCTGTCTTCACAGTAGCAGACACAAAGCATACCAGAAATAGTGGGGAACCAAGGAGCTAATAAGAGTGGGGAACTTAAAGTAATTATCAGTAGATAAAAAGTACTTGAGAAACTAATGGGACTAAAAACCAATAAATCCCCTGGACCTGATGACCTACATCCGAGGGTTCTAAAAGAGGTGGCTGTAGAGATAGTGGATGCATTGGTTTTGATCTTCCAAAATTCCCTAGATTCTAGAACGGTTCCAGCAGATTGGAAGGTAGAAAATGTAACCCCGCTATTAAAGAAAGGAGGGAGAGAGAAAACGGAACTACAGGCCAGTTAGCCTCACATCAGTCATTGGGAAAATGCTGGAATCCATTACTAAGGAAGTGGTAGCAGGGCACTTAGAAAATCATAATATGATTAGGCAGAGTCAACATGGTTTTACGAAAGGGAAATAGTGTTTGACAAATCTATGAGAGTTTTTTTGAGGATGTAACTAGCAGGGTCGATAAAGGGGAACCAGTGGATGTAGTATATTTGGATTTCGAAAAGGCTTTCGATAAGGTGCCACACAAAAGACTGTTATGCAAGATAGGGGCTCATGGAGTTGGCGGTAATATATTAGCATGGATAGAGGATTGGTTAACAGACAGAAAACAGAGAGTAGGGATAAACAGGTAATTTTCAGGTTGGCAGGCTGTAATTTGTGGGGTACCGCAAGGATTGGTGCTTCAGCCTCAGTTATTTACAATCACCCCCCAGCCTTCCCCCAACCCCCCAAAATGATCGCAGAACCCGATCCCCGCCCAACAATCGCGGACCCCCGATCCCGATACCCACCCCCCACCCCCGTGATTGACTCCCCTGCGCAGTCCCATTCCCCCCCATCCATACAAACAAAGACTTACCTGAAGATTTGTCTGAAGACATTCTCTCCCTGGCTGGTCTCTTGTCTGACTGAGACCAGCCTGTCAATCAGCCGTACAGTCGGACGGGAAACCAACAAAAAAAAAGACGTCCTTACATCAAAATCATAAGGACATCCGGGAAACCCGTACGAATGGGTTTCCCGTCTGTAATTTGACCCCCCTGCCCTCGTTCCTGGCTCGGGGTCAAAATCATGCCTTATGTCTCTACTTATAAAGCCCAGAATCCCGAATACTTTTATAAACCGTATTTAAAACCTGTCCTGCCATCTTCAAAGAATTGTGCACGTATACCCCCAGGCCTCCCTGTTCCTGCGCCCCCTTTAGAATTGTACCATTTAGTTTATATTGCCTCTCCTCGTTCTTCCTACCGAAATGTATCACTTCGCACTTCTCTGCGTGAAGTTTCATCTGTCACATGTCCGCCCATTCCACCGGCCTGTCTACATTCTCCTGAAGTCTATCACTATCCTCCTCAATGTTCACTACCCTTCCAAGTTTTGTGTCATCTGCAAATTTTGAAATTGTGCCCTGTACACCCAAGTCCAAGTCAATATATATATATATAGAAAAAAAGCAGTGGTCCCAGCACCGACCCCTGGGGAACACCACTGTACACCTCCCTCCAGTCCGAAAAACAATCGTTCACCACTACTCTCGGTTTCCTGTCACTTGGCCAATTTCGTATCCATGATGCCACAGCCCCCTTTTATTCCATGGGCTTCAACTTTGATGACAAGGCTATTATGTGGCACTTTGTCAAAAGCCTTTTGAAAGTCCAATAGACCACATCAACCGCATTGCCCTCATGAACCCTCTGTTAGCGTATCAAAAAATTCAATCAAGTTAGTTGAACATGATTTGCCTTTAACAAATCCGTGCTGGCTTTTCTTAATTAATCCACAATTGTCCAAGTGACTATTAATTTTGTCCCGGATTATCGTTATTAAAAGCTTCCCCATCACTATTCAGGGGTGATGTCAGGAAGCACTTCTTCACACAAAGGGGAGTGGAAATCTGGAACTCTGTCCCCCAAAAAGCTGTTGAGGCTGGGGGTCAATTGAAAATTTCAAGACTGAGATTGATAGATTTTTGTTAGGCAAGGGTATTATGGGTTAGGGAACCAAGGCGGGTAGATGGAGTTAAGATACACATCACTCATGATCTAACTGAATGGCGAACAGGCTCAAAAGGTCTGAATGGTCTCCTCTCTATAAGCCTTCTCAAAGCACATGCCATAAACTGTAGCTTTCAGTCGCCTCTCATGGTCCTCTTGCAAAAGCACAGCAACTGCTCCTTTTCTCCTCTGTGAAAGGACCAAGGCCCCAGGCTGGGACATTTTACTACATTAAAGGGCTTTATAAATGCTAGTTGTTGTAGTAAAATTTATTTCTGTTCAGCACTGGAAGTAGGAGAAGCTGACTTGGTATCCAGCAGTCCCGCTATATCCAGTATTATTGTCACACCCCACGGTTCTCCAAACATAACACCACTGACATTCCGGGCCGGCACCGAGGGAGCGCCGCACTGTCGGAGGGCCGGCACCGAGGGAGCGCCGCACTGTCGGAGGGCCGGCACCGAGGGAGCGCCGCACTGTCGGAGGGCCGGCACCGAGGGAGCGCCGCACTGTCGGAGGGCCGGCACCGAGGGAGCGCCGCACTGTCGGAGGGCCGGCACCGAGGGAGCGCCGCACTGTCGGAGGGCCGGCACCGAGGGAGCGCCGCACTGTCGGAGGGCCGGCACCGAGGGAGCGCCGCACTGTCGGAGGGCCGGCACCGAGGGAGCGCCGCACTGTCGGAGGGCCGGCACCGAGGGAGCGCCGCACTGTCGGAGGGCCGGCACCGAGGGAGCGCCGCACTGTCGGAGGGCCGGCACCGAGGGAGCGCCGCACTGTCGGAGGGCCGGCACCGAGGGAGCGCCGCACTGTCGGAGGGCCGGCACCGAGGGAGCGCCGCACTGTCGGAGGGCCGGCACCGAGGGAGCGCCGCACTGTCGGAGGGCCGGCACCGAGGGAGCGCCGCACTGTCGGAGGGCCGGCACCGAGGGAGCGCCGCACTGTCGGAGGGCCGGCACCGAGGGAGCGCCGCACTGTCGGAGGGCCGGCACCGAGGGAGCGCCGCACTGTCGGAGGGCCGGCACCGAGGGAGCGCCGCACTGTCGGAGGGCCGGCACCGAGGGAGCGCCGCACTGTCGGAGGGCCGGCACCGAGGGAGCGCCGCACTGTCGGAGGGCCGGCACCGAGGGAGCGCCGCACTGTCGGAGGGCCGGCACCGAGGGAGCGCCGCACTGTCGGAGGGCCGGCACCGAGGGAGCGCCGCACTGTCGGAGGGCCGGCACCGAGGGAGCGCCGCACTGTCGGAGGGCCGGCACCGAGGGAGCGCCGCACTGTCGGAGGGCCGGCACCGAGGGAGCGCCGCACTGTCGGAGGGCCGGCACCGAGGGAGCGCCGCACTGTCGGAGGGCCGGCACCGAGGGAGCGCCGCACTGTCGGAGGGCCGGCACCGAGGGAGCGCCGCACTGTCGGAGGGCCGGCACCGAGGGAGCGCCGCACTGTCGGAGGGCCGGCACCGAGGGAGCGCCGCACTGTCGGAGGGCCGGCACCGAGGGAGCGCCGCACTGTCGGAGGGCCGGCACCGAGGGAGCGCCGCACTGTCGGAGGTGCTGTCTTTCGGACGAGACGTTAAACCGATGCCCTGTCTGCCCTCCCTGGTGGACGGAAAAGATCCCGTGGCCACTATTTCGAAGAAGAGCAGGGGAGTTCCCCCTGGTGTCCTGGCCAATATTTATCCCTCAACCAACATCACTAAAACAGATTACCTGGTCATTTATCTCATTTCTGTTTGTGGGACCTTGCCGACTGCAAATTAGGCTGCTGAGTTTCCTTCATTACAACAGGGTCTACATTTCAAAAGTACTTAATTGGCTGTAAAGTGCTTTCGGATGTCCTGAGGTTGTGAAAGGCGCTGTATAAATGTTATTTTTCCCCTCTCTCTCTTTCTTTGGTAAGGGTATTAAGGATTGGGGAAATCAAGACAGGCAGACAGAATTAAGATACAGATCAGCCATGATCTATTTGAATGGTGGAGCAGGCTCAATGGGCAGAATGGCCTCCTCCTGTTCCAATGTTACTTTAATAGTCTAGTGGCTGCAAGTGTACTGATAAACCATACAGCCATTCAGTCTCAAACAAGCAAGTTTCAAGCTTCCATTAAAAAGTGAATGAATGAGTGAACTGGCCGATGCAGAGATCATGACTCAAAAGTATGATTTTCCTGAGTGTCCCTTGCATCAAGGACTCAAGAACACTTCTTAACTGATACAAATAAACTACTCAGCTCTGCGGCATCAGAGATTTATACTTCAGGGACGAGATTGAATCAGTGAATATACCCAATAATTTACAGGCTCTCTCTCTGATTAACATTCCTGTTAATTCAAACCTGTTTTTGTTTAAAAAATAGAATTATCCTGTAGTTTGAATTAAATAATCTTAATAAAACAGCACAAGAGGCATTTCAAAATGAACAGATAATTTGAGTGGAGTAACTTTGAAATAAAAAGATTAGATTATAGTCCCGTGATTTGTGGGGTGAGGAATCGATTACAATAGAGCTTTGAGACAGGTTATTTAACTACACAACCCTTCATGCCAACGCACTTTAATACCTTATTGCTGTGGTGTACACAAGTCTCTGGGTTTCTCTTTAGCATGGCGAGTAGTGAAGAATGTTTGAAGTTAGAATAGAAGTCAGCGGGAAACGGAAAAATTGCAGAGTGAAAATTTCAGAGCAGCAAACACATTGGTAACAAGGGGGGTGGCGGAGGAGGAGAGCGGGAGAGCGCATATTTTCCTTATGACATTGAAAAAAAAACCTGACAATTAGCTGGCACCTTATTACATCTCTCAGACGCACCACATACCAAGAATTGCTTTGAAATGCCGTCACTGTCCTATTGCTGGACAGTATTCAAAAGTTCAACATTGTCCTGAATTATTGTAGTTACTTATATACAGGATTTTTGTTTAAACATTCATTCAAATAGCAAACACCTATTTACACCTTTTCTGTATGCGAGTGTAAGATTAAGCCTTTTACGATATTTTTTCTAGTATTAAAAAACTTATGTTTAGCGTAGGTGTTTTTAACATATAAACCACTCACTTATGGGTTAGGCATTCTAATACATGAAACTAGCTCACGGTTATAGACATTAGATTAACATAAGAACATAAGAAATAGGAGCAGGAGTAGGCCATATGGCTCCTCGAGCCTGCTCCACCATTCAATAAGGTCATGGCTGATCTTCTACCTCAACTCCACTTTCCTGCCCGATCCTATATCCCTCGATTCCTCACAGTGTACAAAAATCTAATCGATCTCTGTTTTGAATGTACTCAATGACTGAGCATCCACAGCCCTCTGGGGAGGAGAATTCCAAAGATTCACCACCCTCTGAGTGAAGAAATTCCTCCTCATCTCGATCCCAAATGGCCGATATCTTATCTTGAGACTATGTCCCCTAGTTCTAGACTCCACAGCCAGGGGAAACAACCTCTCAGCATCTACCCTGACAAGCCCCCTCAGAATTTTATACGTTTCAATGAGATCATCTCTCATTCTTCCAAACTCCAGAGTGTCTAGGCTCATTCTACTCAATCTCTCCTCATAGGACAACCCTCTCATCCCAGGAATTAATCTATTACACCGCCACTAAGGCAAGTATATCCTTCCTTAGATAAGGAGACCAAAACTCTACACAGTACTCCAGGTGTGGTCTCACCAGAGATTAAGCATTAACACACAAACAGCTATAAAGACAGAAATGGTTAAATTAAACTACCCATAGGCAGAAGGATATAGCTAACAAAGGATGCTTCTAATACTTGTTTTTAGAGCAGTCTGTTCCAAGGATGAGAAGCAAGGCTTTGAGGGGGTTTGGACACTGATAAGGGAGGCCTGCGGATTCCATAGTCTGGAACAAGTGAGATAAAAGACAGGCAGCTGTGGACAATCCACCAAGCTTATTATAAGTGTGTTTTAAACGCTAATATTCTTGTAGATGCCTGAGGCGTGAATCCATGAGCAGAACAGGGTAATATTATTTCTTTGTACTATTACTGGACTAGATCAATGTTAAGACTTGTCACACAATAAATAGAATTGTTGCAACCTTTTGGTGTCAGATGTGAATTCTCTTACGGGGGGGGGGGGTGACACTTGCATTCTGTACCCACTCGTTTCAATCACCTCTAAACCAATTCAGCCCAAAAATCAAACATTCAGAGTGAGACAGATCTCTGCCTGAGCAGCGCAATGCTTCAGCACAGTGATTTACACGGATCGCAACATCCAGGCACCCTCAATTGGCGACATATTTTGAAACGCAGTTTATGAAAGCTGTTCCAGAAAGAAATGAAAAATACACTTTACCTCGTTTCCAATTGCTCTCACTTTATCCAATGCGTCCAGAAAATACTTCTCTGCAGTCTTCCAGCTGAAAAACAATTATTGAAATTAAAGCTCAGGAAAGAACGACAAATTAAAAGACAGCTGTGGAATCAGAACCTCTGGCGTGACAAATTTATCCAACTATAACATATTGAAGACCTTATTTCTGCAAACATTTCCTGCATTCACCAGTTGTCCTGTCTTTATGACATTTTTTATGTCAAACTTTTTCCTCAACAATGATTTCTCATGTCCACATTTATAACGTGTTTTGCCTATGTAAACTTGTCATGCTGTAATTACACAGACTGTCCACTGGGTGGCTCAGTGCCAATTTTCATAGAATGATACAGCACAGAAGTTCAGCCATTCGGCCCATCGTGCCTGTGCCAGCTCTTTGAGAGAGCAATCCAGTTAGTCCCACTCCCCTTCTCTTTCCCCATAACCCTGTTTAGCATTTTGTATCCTTCCTTTTCAAATACTTTAGTTTTCTTTTAAATGGTGTTATGGTCTCTGCCTCAATTGTAGCAAAGCATTCACTGCTCTAAATAGTCTCTTATATGGCAGTTAATTAAACACCTTTTTAAAATCATATATACCACCCACCACATTCTCTCTATTTGTGCATTCCAATTTTCAATTCAATTAGTAAAGCATGGTTTGTTGTGTAATTTATAAATGGGCATGTTAATACAAATTCAGAAATTTAAACCTACTTACTCTGCATTTTGAAAAGCCACCACTCCCATCTCATGAAGTACAAAAGGGTCCTCGGGTGCAGTGCTCAAGGCCTGACTGAAAAACCTTTCTGCCAGTTTGGAATTGTTGGTCAGTCCGTACTCAAGTCCAATATACAACATTGGTAAATGACACCTGCGGGCAACAGAATAAAAAATCTAAAGCAAAATATTGCGGATGCTGGAAATCTGAAATAAAAGCAGAAAATGCTGGAGAAGCTCAGCAGGTCAGGCAGCGTCTGTGGAGAAAGAAACAGAGTTAACGTTTCAGGTCGAAGACTTTTCGTCAGAACTGGAAGATGTTAAAAGAGTTGAAGTTTTTGAGCAAATACAGAGACGGGGAAAGGGGGAGGAAAGAACAAAAGGGAAGGTCTGTGATAGGGTAGAGGGCAAGAGTGATTAAATGACAAAAGGGATGATGGTGCAAGGCAAGGAAGGGACAAGTAAAGAAACAAAAGATTGGTCTAGAGGAGCTGTAAATGGCAACAGCAGAACCATTACCAATAGCTGCAGTACAATAAATCAAAAAAAAATTTGAAAAAAAAAATGGGAGCAGTGGTTCTGATCTGAAGTTATTGAAATCAGTGTTGAGTCCGGAAGGTTGTAAAGTGCCTAAACAAAAGATGAGCTGCTGTTCCTCGAGCTTCATTGGAACGGTGCAAGAGGCCGAGCACAGAGAGGTCAGAGTGGGAGTGGGACGGGGAATTAAAATAGCAAGAGATCAGGGTCACGCTGGCGGACAGAGCTGAGGTGTTCAGCAAAGCGATCACCCAATCTGCGTTTGGTCTCCCCAGTGTAGAGGAGACCGTATTGTGAGCAGCGAATACAGGATATTACTTGTAATTCATTCAATTTAGATCACTGTTTCACCTGGAAGGAGTGTTTGGGGCCTTGGATGGTGGGAAGGGAGGAGGTGAAGGGGCAGGTGTTGCAGCTCCTGTGCTCGCACGGGAAGATGCCGGGGGGAGGAGAGCGGGCGTTGGGGGTGACGGAAGAGTGGACCAGGGTGTTGCGGAGGGAGCAGTCCCTTCGGAATGCTGAAAGGGGAGGGGCAGATGTCTTTGGTAGTGGCATCACGCTGGAGGTGGCGGAAATGGTGGAGGATGATACGTTGAACGTGGAGGTCGGTGGGGTGGACGGCGAGGACGGGGGGACCCGATCATGGTTCTGGGAGGAAGGGAAAGAGGTGAGGGCAGAAGTGCAAGGCGGTAGCTCACCACCACCTTTTCAAGGGCAATTAGGGATGGACAATAAATGCTGGCCTTGCCAGCGATGCCCACATCCCATGAACGAATAAAAAAAAAGTGCGGGAAATGGGACGCACATGGTCGAGGGCCCAGTCAACTACAGTGGAGGGGAAGACATATCGGAAGCACTGGTAAAGAAAGTGGCATCGTTAGAACAGATGCGACGGAGAAAGAGAAACTGGGAGAAGGGAAGAGTCCTTACAGGAAGCGGGGTGGGAAGAAGTGTAATCAAGGTAGCTGTGGGAGTCGGTGGGCTGATAATAGATATTGGTTGACAACCTATCCCCAGAAATGGAGATAGAGAAGTCGAGGAAGGGAAGGGAAGAGAGATGGACCATGTGAAAGGTGGAAATTGTGGCCCCAAGCTCCACCCCTCTCCGCCTACCTTCTCGCTGGGCAAGACGGCCTAGTTTACCTAGTACTTTTTCTCTAGTGATAGTGATTGTTTTTAGTTCCTCCCTCCCCTTTGCCCCTTGATTTTCTACTATTATTTGTATGTTATTAGTGTCTTCTACTGTGAAGACAGATACAAAATATCTGTTCAATTCCTCTGCCATTTCCTTGTTTTCCATTATTATTTCCCCAGTCTCATCCTCTAAGGGGCCAATGTTTACTTTAGCTACCCTCTTCCTTTTTATATACTTGTAGAAGCTTTTACTGTCAGTTTTTATATTTCTTTCTTAACCTGAACTTCTCAATTCTTTTTTAATTCCATAAACCTGTATGCCGGGGGGTTAGTCTTTGTGTGAATAAAGCATGGTTTGATTTGCAGGTATTTCTGTGTAGTGTCCATAATGCCCGTTGTCTTCGCTGATTCTGATTTTATTTATACCCCTGACAAAAGGGCTGCAGTGTTAGAGGTTTTTTATTCTAAAAACAGAAAATGCTGCAGGAGCTCAGCAAGTCAGGCAGCATCTGTGCAGAAAGAAACAGAGTTAACGTTTCAGGTCGAAGGCCTCTCGTCAGAACTGGAAAATGTTAAAGTCTTTAAACAAATACAGAGCTTGGGAAAGCTGGGGGTGGGGGAGGGAGGAGAGGAAAGAACAAAAAGGATGGCCTGTGACATGCTGAGCTCCTGCAGCATTTTCTGATATTGCGCCGGCCTGAATGATATACAGCGAGACTTCCACTTGGGCTGTGCAGCTTGCTAGTGGCATGGTAATGCGGCTCACTCCTCGAAATGGACTGGTCCTCCCGCCTGAAGGATCAGGTGGCCTGCCTGCGTGCTCCATCAGCTGGTGGTCCGACTCTTCCCCTCCAGCCTCCACATTCAACGTATCATCTTCTGCCATTTCCGCCACCTCCAGCACAATCCCACCGCCAAACACATCTTCCCCTCCCCTCCCCTTTCAGCATTCCGAAGGGACGGTTCCCTCCGCAACACCCTGGTCCACTCTTCCATCACCAAATTTCCTCCCCACGGCAGTTTCCCATGCGTGCGTAGGAGATTCAACACCTGCCTCTTCACCTTTTCCCTTCCCACCATCCAGGGCCCCAAACACTCCTTCCCGGTGAAACAGCGATTTACTTGTACTTCTTTCAATTTAGTATCCTGTATTCACTGCTCACAATGCGGTCTCCTCTACACTGGGGAGACCAAATTGGGCGATCGCTTTGCTGAACACCTCCGCCCTGTCCGCAAGCGTGACCCTGACCTGCCGGTCGCTTGCCATTTTAATTCCCCGTCCCACTCCCACTCTGACCTCGGCCTCTAACACTGTTCCAATGAAGCTCAACGGAAGCTCGAGGAACAGCACCTCATCTTTCATTTAGGCACTTTACAACCTTCCAGACTCAACATTGATTTCAATAATTTCAGATCATAACCTCTGCTCCCATTTTTTTCCCAATACATATTTGTTTGTTTATATATTTATTGGACTGCAGCTGCTGCTAATGGTTCTGCTGTTGTCATTGCAGCTACTCTAGACCAGTCTTTTGTTTCTTAACCTGTGCCAATAACACCTTCCTTGCCTTGCACCATCATCCCTTTTGTCATTTAATCACTCTTGCCCTCTACCCTATCACAGGCCATCCTTTTTGTTCTTTCCTCTCCTCCCTCCCTCCCCCACCCCCAGCTTTCCCAAGCTCTGTATTTGCTTAAAGACTTTAACATTTTCCAGTTCTGACGAAAGGTCTTCGACCTGAAACGTTAACTCTGTTTCTTTCTGCACAGATGCTGCCTGACATGCTGAGCTCCTGCAGCATTTTCTGTTTTTAGAATAAAAAATCTCTCTAACACTGCAGCCCTTTTGTCAGGGGTATAAATAAAATCAGAATCAGCGAAAACAACGGGCGTTATGGACACTGCACAGAAATACCTGCAAATCAAACCTTGCTTTATTCACACAAAGACTAACCCCCGGGCACACAGGTTTATGGAATTAAAAAAAGAATTGAGACGTTCAGGTTAAGAAAGAAATATAAAAACCGACAGGAAAAGCTTCTACAAGTATATAAAAAGGAAGAGGGTAGCTAAAGTAAACATTGGCCCCTTAGAGGATGAGACTGGGGAAATAATAATGGAAAACAAGGAAATGGCAGAGGAATTGAACAGATATTTTGTATCTGTCTTCACAGTAGAAGACACTAATAACATACCAATAATAGTAGAAAATCAAGGGGCAAAGGGGAGGGAGGAACTAAAAACAATCACTATCACTAGAGAAAAAGTACTAGGTAAACTAATGGGTCTACAGGCCGACAAGTCCCCTGGACCTGATGGCTTGCATCCGAGGGTCTTAAAGGAAGTGGCTACAGAGATAGTGGGTGCATTGGTTGTAATATTCCAGAATTCACTAGATTCTGGAAAGGTCCCAGCGGATTGGAAAACCGCAAACATAACACACCTATTCAAGAAGGGAGTGAGACAGAAAGCAGGTAACTATAGACCAGTTAGCCTAACATCTGTCATTGGGAAAATGATAGAATCCATTATTAAGGAAGTAGTAGCAGGACATTTGGAGTCTCATAATACAATCAAGGAGAGTCAACATGGTTTTATGAAGGGGAAATCATGTCTGACACATTTATTAGAGTTCTTTGAGGAAGTAACGGGCAGGGTGGATAAAGGGGAACCAATGGATGCAGTATATTTGGTTTTCCAAAAGGCATTCGATAAGGTGCCACATAAAAGATTACTGCACAAGATAAGAGCTCATGGTGTTGGGGGGTAATATACTGGCATGGATAGAGGATTGGCTAACTAACAGAAAACAAAGAGTCGGGATAAAAGGGTAATTTTCAAAATGGCAATCTGTAACTAGTGGGGTGCCGCAGGGATCAGTGCTGGGGCCTCAACTATTTACAATATATATCAATGACTTGGATGAAGGAACAGAGTGTCTTGTGGCCAAATTTGCTGATGATACAAAGATAGGTGGAAAAGCAAGTTGTGATGAGGACACAAAGTGTCTGCAAAGGGATATTGACAGGTTAAGCGAATGGGCACAAATTTAGCAGATGGAATATAATGTGGGAAAATGTGAAGCCATCCACTTTGGGAAGAAAAATAAAAAAAGCAAAATATTATTTGAACAGAGAAATATTACAAAATGCTGCGGTACAGAGGGATCTGGGTGTTCTCGTACATGAAACACAAAGTCAACATACAGGTGCAGCAGGTAATCCGGAAGGCAAATGAAATATTGGTCTTTATTTCTAGGGGGATGGAGTATAAAAGCAGGGAAGTCATGCTACAACTGTACAGGGTGCTGGTGAGACCACACCTGGAGTACTGCATACAGTTCTGGTGCCCTTACTTAAGGAAGGACATACTTACATTGGAGGCAGTTCAGAGAAGGTTCACTAGGTTGATTCTGGATATGGAAGGGTTGTCTAATGAGGAAAGATTGAACAGGTTGGGTCTATACTCATTGGAGTTTAGAAGAATGAGAGGAGATCTTATTGAAATATACAAGATTCTGAGGGGACTCGATAGGGTAGATGCTGAGAGGATGTTACCCCTCATGGGGGAATCTAAAACTAGGGGGCATAGTCGCAGAATAAGGGGTTGCCCGTTTAAGACGGAAATGAAGAGGAATTTCTTCTCCCAGAGGGTCGTGAATCTTGGGAATTCTTTACCCCAAAAAGCTGTGGAGGCTGAGTCATTGAATAACATTCAAGGCTGAGTTAGACAAATTTTTGATCAGCAAGGGAGTCAAAGGATATGGGGAAAGAGCGGGAAAGTGGAGGGGAGGTAAAAATCAGATCAGCCATGATCTTATTAAATGGCAGAGCAGGCTTGAGGGGCCGAATGGCCTACTCCTGCTCCTATCTCTTATGGTCTTATAAGACAAATGATAACTGAAATCAACTGGTTTAACTCGCAAGTCATTTACTTTTAAACATTCCGTTCTTCTTGCACTATTCCAATGCACTCCTGGCCGGCCACCCATCTTCCACCCTCCATAAACTTGAGCTCATCCAAAACTCTGCTGCCCGTAACCTAACTCGCACCAAGTCCCGTTCACCCATCACCCCTGCTTTCGCTGACCTACATTGGCTCCCGATCCGGGAAGACCTTGATTTTAAAATTCTCATCCTTGTGTTCAAATCCCTCCATAGCCTCACCCCTCCCTATCTCTGTAACCTCCTCCAGCCCCACAAACCTCCGAGATCTCTGCGCTCCTCCAATTCTGGCCTCTTGCACATCCCCATTTTCATCATTCCACCATCGGCGGCCGTGCCTTCAGCTGCCTGGACCCTAAGCTCTGGAATTCCCTCCCTAAACCTCTCTACCTCTCTCTCCACCTTTAAGACGCTCCTTAAAACCTACCTCTTTGACCAACCTTCTGGTCACCTGTCCTAATATCTCCTTACGTGGCTCGATATCAAATTTTGTTTGATAATCGCTCCTGAGAAGCACCTTGGGACGTTTTACAATGTTAAAGGCGCTACATAAATGCAAGTTGTTGTTGTTCCTGAACAAATACTTGGATGAACAAATCTTAAAAATGTAGATGAGTACTGCTGGGCATAATGCCATTTCAGGGAGTGCAGGGGTCTACCTGCCAAAAAATGTTTCAGGAATGTCCCAAGGCACTTTACAACCAATGTATTACTTTTGAAGTACAGTCACGGTTGTTAAGTAGGCATGTGCAGCAGCCAATCTGCTCACAGCAAGATCTCACAAACAGCAAGTGAATAAATGATCAGCTAATCAGTTTTTGATTGTGTTGGTCGAGAGAGGAATGGTGCCCAGGGGACTGGAAGAACTTTCCACTCCTCTTCGAACGGTGTCACGAGATCTTTTACACCTGTCCAGGAAGACAGAGTTTAATGTCTCATCTGAAAGACGGCACCTCCGACAGCGCAGCACTCCCTCAGTATGACACTGAAGTGTCAGCCTAGATTATATGCTCAAATCCTAGAGTGGGACTTGTACCCGTATCTTCTGACTCAGAGGAGAGAGTGCGACTAACTGAGCCAAGCTGACGCTGGTTGGAAGGTTGGAAATGGGGTGTCAGTTGAAGAGAACAGAAGGGTGAAGAGTAGGGTTGCTGAAATCAGTTCTGAAGACCATGTTTGAGGATGATGTCAGCAAGCACGGTTTGAAACCAAGAACTGCAGAGCAAAAACCAACGATGCTGTTTTAAAATCCAAAAGTTTGATGGAGATCACCAGTGAGGTGAACAATCATTTAGCTTGCGTTAAAAGATTTACTGACGATTCCAACGGAGAGGCAATACCTACCCTTTCATTAGCTGTGCTGCTGTGAAGTAGGCAGCCATAGCCTGGTCATGTTCACCTTCCACTGCAAAAGAATGGCCATAGGCGATCCATGCCGGCCCATAGGTTCGCTCAAGGGTTGTGGCTTTACTGAAAGGTTAAACAATGTCAATTAGAAAAACAAGCCGACAGAATCCTTCCCAATTAACAGGAGTTGTTGTATAGGTCAGAAGGGAAACTAGGTTTTAGATTATCATCAGAACAGGAGGAAGAGGTTAGAAGAATTTTTTTTTTCAAATGTAAAAAAGAGTGGAGGAATGGGATAGACTCTTCAGAGAGCCAGCACAGACCTGGCCTCGTTCTGTTCTGTAAAATTCTATGATGCAATTAAGTTCAAACAGTCTGAAGTCACTGCGTGTCCCATGTACGGAACATAAGGACAGGAGGAGGCCATTCAGCCCCTTGAGCCTGTTCCATCATTCAATTAGATCATGGCTGATCTATACCTCAACTCCATATACCTGCCGTTACTCCATATCTCTTGATACCCTTACCCAAAAAAAAAAATCTTTCAATCTTAGTCTTGAAAATTTTGATTGATCCCCAGCATCCAGAGCTTTTTGGGGTGGGGGGAAATGTTTTCCAGATTTCCACTACCCTTTGTGTGAAAAAGTACTTCCTGATTTCACTCCTGAACGGCCTGGCTCTAATTTTATTATGGGAATGTACACGTAAACAACAATGACATCATAAAATATTTATATGAATGTACCCTTAACTGTACAATGGAATATCAGCAAAGTGCAAACAATTTTAAAAACACAAAATTCAAAACAAGAACAAAGTAAAGAATAAACAAGAAAAATAGATTTACACGTAAAACATCCACAGTGACCCAATAACTCATGAAACACTGGTTATGTTCTCACCTGAGATATCTTCTAGCATGTTCATTTTTGTGGCCAACCATGAGGTAATAACAGCCCACAGCAAACCAAGACACCTGTGTAGAGATCACAACCATCAGTACCGGGCAAGTGATGTTTTATATTAAACATACCGCAGCTGAAACTTCTTTGCCCAGAGTGTGAAACTCGCTACCACAAGGAGTAGTTGAGGCAAAAAGCATAGATGGATTTAAGGGAGAAAGGAATAGAAGGATTTCCTGATAGGGTGAGATGAAGTAGGGTGGGAGGAGGCTCGTGTGGAGCATAAACACCGGCATAGACCCGTTGGGCCGTATGGCCTGTTTCTGTGCTGTAAATTCCATGTATCTGAAAACACATGCAATGGGATTGCACAAAGTCTCAACCAGTCAGTAGGTGAGCATTCCTGGGATGAGAGGGTTGTCCTATGAGGAGAGATTGAGTAAAATGAGGTCTATACTCTCTGGAGTTTAGAAGAATGAGAGGTGATCTCATTGAAACACACAAGATTCTGAGGGGACTTCATAAGGCAGATGCTGAGAGGTTGATCACAGATCAGCCATGATCAAATGGCAGAGCAGGCTCGAGGGGCTGAATGGCCTACTCCTGTTCCTATATTCCTAGGTTGTTTCCTCTGGCTGGAGAGTCTAGAACTAGGGGGCACAGTCGCAGGATAAGGGGTCGGCCATTTAAGACTGAGATAAGGAGGAATTTCTTCACTCAGAGGGTTGTGAATCTTTGGAATTCTCTACCCCAGAGGGCTGTGGATGCTCAGTCGTTGAATATATTCAAGGCTGAGATAGATAGATTTTTGGACTCTAGGGGAAATCAAGGGATATGGGGATAGGGCGGGAAAGTGGAGTTGAAGTCAAAGATCAGCCATGATCTGATTGAATGGCGGAGCAGGCTCGAGGGGCCGTATGGCCTACTCCTGCTCCTATTCCTTGTGTTCTTCGATTTGATCCCTGGTCTGTGCTCAGTTGGCTAATGTCTACTAGGATGGTGGCAGGGCCTCAACTGATCTCTGTGCTCCTAGATTAGGAAGGGGGAAAATCAACCGGTGTTTTCTGGTGGAGAGAACCAAAAAGATAAAGGAATAATTATGTTGGACTTTAGCTACTTACTGGATTATTAGGATATAAATCCACCAACTTGTGCGCAAGGTAGAACAGTTCTGAAAATTGAAAAAGAATCACAAGTTTTATTTTACAACCAGAGAAACCATCAGTGAGACAATTACAGAGAGATGGACTCAGAATGAAACAAGTTTACACGGAACATTCAAGGATCATTCTAAAGTAAAAGCTGATTTTCAACAAGAATTGCCACCGGTTTGGGGAGGTGGAGGGCCAGAGCCAGAGAACCAGAGGGCCCAGAGCGGGACACAAGACTGTAGATATGGGTGGGGGTGAGACTGTGGTGGGATTTTGGGTTCAATTTAAGTTAAATTAGGGAAAAGAAATGAATTTCAGAATAAAAGCGTTCATTCAGTTCCTACCATTTGCTTTGCTTAATTCCACCAATGTTCCGATGTGCACTGGGAGGAGTACTGCATGGTAAGGATCTTTATTCATCACCCTGTCAAAAAACGTAAAGCAAAACAAACGTTACATCTCACTTTGGAAATTAAGAACATAAGAAATAGGAGCAGGAGTAGGCCAATCGGCCCCTCGAGCCTGCTCCGCCATTCAATAAGATCATGGCTGATCTGATCCTAACCTCAAATCTAAATTCATGTCCAATTTCCTGCCCGCTCCCCGTAACCCCTAATTCCCTTTACTTCTAGGAAACTGTCTATTTCTGTTTTAAATTTATTTGATGATGTAGCTTCCACAGCTTCCTGGGGCAGCAAATTCCACAGACCTACTACCCTCTGAGTGAAGAAGTTTCTCCTCATCTCAGTTTTGAAAGAGCAGCCCCTTATTCTAAGATTATGCTCCCTCATTCTAGTTTCACCCATCCTTGGATACACCCTTACCGCATCCACCCGATCAAGCCCCTTCACAATCTTATATGTTTCAATAAGATCGCCTCTCATTCTTCTGAACTCCAACGAGTAGAGTCCCAATCTACTCAACCTCTCCTCATATGTCCGCCCCCTCATCCCCGGGATTAACCGAGTGAACCTTCTTTGTACTGCCTCGAGAGCAAGTATGTCTTTTCTGAAGTACGGACACCAAAACTGTATGCAGTATTCCAGGTGCGGTCTCACCAATACCTCATATAACTGCAGCAATACCTCCCTGTTTTTATATTCTATCCCCCGAGCAATAAAAGCCAACATTCTGTTGGCCTTCTTGATCACCTGCTGCACCTGCATACTAACTTTTTGATTTTCTTGCACTAGGACCCCCAGATCCCTTTGTATTGCAGTACTTTCCAGTTTCTCACCATTAAGATAATAACTTGTTCTCTGATTTTTCCTGCCAAAGTGCATAACCTCACATTTTCCAATATTGTATTGCATCTGCCAAATCTCCGCCCACTCACCCAGCCTGTCTATATCCCCTTGTAGGTTTTTTATGTCCTCCTCACTCTCTACTTTCCCTCCCATCTTTGTATCATCTGCAAACTTTGATATGTTACACTCGGTCCCCTCCTCCAAATCGTTAATATAGATTGTAAAGAGTTGGGGACCCAGCACCGACCCCTGCGGAACACCACTGGCTACTGGTTGCCAGTCCGAGAATGTACCATTTATCCCAACTCTCTGCTTCCTGTTAGATAACCAATCCTCCACCCATGCCAGAATATTACCCCCAATCCAGTGATTCTTTATCTTGAGCAATAATCTTTTATGTGGCACCTTGTCGAATGCCTTCTGGAAGTCTAAATACACTACATCCACTGGTTCCCCTTTATCCACTCTGTATGTTATATCCTCAAAGAACTCAAGCAAATTTGTCAGACATGACTTCCCCTTTGTAAAGCCATGCTGACTTTGTCCTATTAAATTATGTTTATCCAAATGTTCCGCTACTGTCTCCTTAATAATAGACTCCAAAATTTTACCCACCACAGATGTTAGGCTAACTGGTCTATAATTTCCAGCCTTCTGCCTACTACCCTTTTTAAATAAGGGTGTTAGATTAGCAGTTTTCCAATCTGCCGGGACCTTTGCCGAGTCCAGAGAATTTTGGAAAATTATTACCAAAGCATCCACAATCCCTACTGCCACTTCCCTCAAGACCCTAGGATGCAAGCCATCAGGTCCAGGGGATTTATCCGCCTTGAGTCCCATTAATTTACTGAGTACCAATTCCTTAGTGATTTTAATCGTATTTAGCTCCTCCCCCGCTAGAGCCCCCTGTTTGTCCAGTGTTGGGATATTCTTAGTGTCCTCTACCGTAAAGACTGAAACAAAATATTTGTTCAGCATTTTTGCCATCTCCATGTTTCCCACCATTAATTTCCCGGTCTCATCCTCTAAGGGACCTACGTTTGCCTTAGCCACCCTTTTTCTTTTTATATAACTGTAGAAACTCTTGCTATCTGTTTTTATATTTTTTGTTAATTTATTTTCATAATCTATCTTCCCTTTCTTAATCAATCCTTTCATTACTTTTTGCTGTCTTTTGAAGACTTCCCAATCTTCTATCCTCCCATTAAGTTTGGCTACCTTATATGTCCTTGTTTTTAGTCGGATACTATCCTTGATTTCTTTACTTAGCCACGGATGGCTGTCATTTCTTTTACACCCTATTTTCCTCAGTGGAGTATATTTTTTTTGAAAGTTGTAAAATAACTCCTTGAATGAATACCACTGCTCATGTACCGTCTCACCCTTTGATCTATTTTCCCAGTCCACTTTAATCAATTCCGCTCTCATACCATCATAGTCTCCTTTATTCAAGCTCAGTACGCTTGTTTGAGAACCAACCTTCTCACCCTCTAAATGGATATGGAATGTGACCATGTTATGGTCACTCATTCCAAGGGGATCCTTAACTAGGACATTAATTAATTAATCCTGGCTCATTACACAGGACCAGGTCCAAGGTTGCTTGCCCCCTTGTAGGATCAGTTACATACTGCTCAAGAAATCCATCCCTAATACACTCAATAAACTCTTCCTCAAGGCTGCCCTGCCCAATTTGATTTGTCCAGTTAATATGATAGTTAAAATCCCCCATAATTATAGCTGTTCCCTTATTACATGCCCCGACTATTTCCTGATTAATACTTCTTCCAGCAGAGTTGCAACTATTAGGAGGCCTATATACTACGCCCACTAGTGTTTTTTCTCCCTTATTATTCCTTATCTCTACCCAAACGGTTTCATTATCCTGATCCTTTGTCCCAATATCATTTCTCTGTATTACAGTGATTCCTTCCTTTATTAACATAGCCACCCCACCTCCCCTTCCTTCCTGCCTGTCCTTCCTGATTGTTAAATACCCTGGCATATTTAATTCCCAGTCGTTGTCACCCTGTAGCCATGTTTCTGTAATGGCCACAAGATCATACCCATACGTAGTTATTTGTGCCGTTAACTCGTCCATTTTGTTACGAATGCTACGTGCATTCAGATAAAGAACTTTCAAATATGTTTTGTGAAACTTAGTTCCTGCTTTTTCCTTTTTTAAACACTTTACCTTTTACTCCATACCTTCTGACCCTTCCTGACACGCTTTCCCCTGTCTCCCTGCTCAGGTTCCCAACCCCCTGCCACGGCTTTGATGCTGGGTTAATCGCCTTACACTTTCTAGTTTTTATTTTATCTCTCGTGCCTAAAGTACACTTTCTTTCTGCTGCTCTACGCTTTTCCCTTTCTCTTGTTCTTGAACAACTGTTTGTACTATTTGTATTGTAGATTTCCCCTGGGTCTTCCCCTCTCTTGCTGCTCTCAACTTTATTCCCTTCTGACTCCCCGCTCAGGTTCCCATTCCCCTGCCACTCTAGTTTAAACCTTCCCCAACAGCACCAGCAAACACCCCCGCGAGGACATTGGTCCCGGTCCTGCTCGGGTGTAACCCGTCCCGCTTGTACAGGTCCCACCTCCCCCAGAACCGGTCCCAATGTCCCAGGAATCTAAATCCCTCCCTCCTACACCATCCCTGCAGCCACGCATTCATCCTGTCTATTCTCCTGTTCCTATACTCACTAGCACGTGGCACCGGTAGTAATCCTGAGATCACTACCTTTGAAGTCCTGCTTTTTAATTTATCTCCTCACTCCTTAAATTCACCTTGCAGGACCTCATCCCTTTTTTTTACCTATGTCGTTGGTACCAATATGGACCACGACTACTGGCTGTTCACCCTCCCCCTCCAGAATGCCCTGCAGCCGCTCCGTGACATCCTTAACCCAGTGTACTGGCGATTGCTCTTCAAACAAGCATGAATATTCTTCAGCTTTACTTAAGGCAGGTGTCAGCCGTGGCTCTCAGTGGGTCGCACTCTCGCCTCGGAGTCAGAAGGTTGTGGGTTCAAGTCTGTACGAGTGTTGGGAATAGGGACAAATTGAGATCTTTCTCTTAACGCTTTTAACCATCGTGTTCTGCAAGCTGTATTGCTTGGTTTGCTGAGTGCAAACTGGTGCGCCTTGGGATGTTTTAACTACATTAAAGGCGCTATATCAATGCAAGCTGTTGTTGAGTAAGTTGTCTATTTTGCTGAACTGAAACATATTCACCGTTGAATAATGTCTGAACTTTATCACCCTGCGGCGAGGCAAGGCAGGTGTGTGGTTAAAAGGGGAACAATGACCCAAAATGTGGAACAACAGTCTAAAGGTAGTGATAACAACAGACATCACTGCGGAATTCGATCCTGTTGCAACCTAATAGGAACATAGGAACAGGAGCAGGCCATTCAGCCTCTCGTGCCTGCTCCGCCATTTGATAAGATCATGGCTGATCTGTGATCTAACTCCATATACCTGCCTTTGGCCCATATCCCTTAATACCTTTGGTTGCCAAAAAGCTATCTATCTCAGATCTAAATTTAGCAATTGAGCTGGTATGCGGAAGAGAGTTCCAAACTTCTACCACCCTTTTGTGTGTAGAAATGTTTTCTAATCTCGCTCCTGAAAGGTCTGGCTCTAATTTTTAGACTGTGCCCCCTACTCCTAGAATCCCCAACCAGCGGAAATAGTTTCTCTCTATCCACCCTATCCGTTCCCCTTAATATCTTATAAACTTTGATCAGATCACCCCTTAACCTTCGAAACTCTAGAGAATACAACCCCAATTCTTATTTCCAGCATGAGTTACCACATTGAAACAATGCTAAAATAAGCTAACCATCTTGAATTCTTTGAAAAACAACTTTGTTAATCTATAGGGTCTTATGAACAACAACTAGCTGGGTGGGGTGGGGGGCCATAAAAACCCAATGTCTCCTGAGCTCAGTGCAGCGGATCCAGAGACGTCTTCCAAGCGGTCAGAGAACTCGGAATGATCACAGCACTAACCTAATTACAACCTCTGCCCACAAATCGAACGGGTTAATATTGTTTTAATCTCTATTATTACTGTCTTTAATATTGGGTACTTTTACACATTTGATTTGACTACTGATAAATGAAATGTTCATTACCATTTGGCGTCATGTCTGAACCTGTTACAAGTTTCAAGTCCTACTCCAGAGAGGATCTTGCTGTGCGCAATTTTGTTGCCATGTTTCCTACAACAGCGACCACAGGCGGGGGATATTTATTTCTTTCTTTTCTTTCAATGGGGTGGGGGTAACACCAATATGATGGAGCTGGCATAAAATGTACCAATAGCTATAAACAACATTGTTAAAGTCTCCTTTATGAAATTCCAGTTCTCAATTCTTTCACGATATCTTCAATAATCTGTCCGTTGTGTTCTGACTGAGGGCAGGTCCTAATTCAAGTCTCGCACGTCAGCTTCTCGAGCCTCTCACCAGGGACGGGGTGGTTTCCCGTTGCCTTCCTCATGGTTTTTATCTTCAGACTATCTTCTCCTAGGTGGGCTGCAACCAAGGCTGAAGAGCCGATCTACCCTCTAAAATGGGGGGAGGCCACTCACTCCCATCGGACGCAAGCTCCCCCACTGGGCATCTACCCAGTATACAGAGCCAGAGCTCCAGTCTCCGCTCGCTGGGGCTCGAACCCAAACCTTCTGAGTCAGAGGGAGGAATACTACCCAAGCCAAAGGCTCGCTCTCTAGTTTCAATAATACCAAATATTTCCATGAAGATGATACTAGGGCCAGATACCATTTTCCAATCAATGTCCTGTAGCTGGCGAGGCTAAAGTCACTGAGGCACATCTCAACACTGAACAAATGCTTCCAGTTGTCTAACCCAGCCACTTGTAGAGAGTGTTTCATCTCAGAAAAGCTGGACATGGTTCTTGTCCTGCCTTCTAGCCAAGTTACTAACAACCCAGCTGAAAGGTGAGCAAGGAGTCTGATCACAGGTGTCCGTCGGTCAGTGCATCTCTATCTGGCTGCTAGGAACCATGAGAGAGGTGTGTGCGTGCGTGTGCGAACAGTCTGACCCTTTGTCCTTTTTCCATTCTAGTTGAGACCTTGCTATAGCTGAAGTTGGGAATTAGTCACACCGTAAAGTTGCAGGCATAAACGTACGGTCTGATCCACGGGGACAATATCGCTGCGTCAGGGAGAGGTAATTGTAAGCAAGTATTTTAGCGCTACTTTTAAATCATTTTCCACTTGAACATTCATGCCGTAAATTAATTTAAAACAATCACCTTTTTCCTGTACTTTATTAACATTTTATGATGTTCCGACTGTACTTACATTGAAGTGAGTTTGTAGCACGTCTTGAAATCACAGTTGTAATAATTCCTCTCTGCTACAGACACTACGACATCTAGATTATCCTGGAGACCTTCTACTGACTCAGGAATTAACGTTTCACTTGGTTTATTATACTGTTGGGAAAAAAAATAAGAACATTGCAGCGTAAAGGCAAAGATAAAATGATATATTACCGAGGAACTCAAGCTACTGGAGAACAAGTTACAGTTTACCAGGGAGGGAGGAACTACATGAGTAAAATAGCTCGGATCTGTTAGAGATTAAAAATCTTATGTCTGTGCACATTGTCTATCGACATTTCCCACTATAAATTCTTATTTCCACGTTTACAATGGAAGCTGCTTGTGTAAACTGGTTATGGCCATTGAGAATGCAGAGGTTGCAATCAGTCTGGTTCAACTCAAGACAGTACAAGGGGAGGGGGATCGGTGGAAAGGGTACGGAATCTGTGGTGAGGCTGAAGGCGACGGCTTCGGTTTTTCTAATATTCAACTGGAGGAAATTGCAGCTCATCCAAGACTGAGCAGTCTGACAACAGAGGCAGTGGGGCAAGGGGGTCAAGACAGGTAGTGGAGAGGTAGAGCTGGGTGTGGTCAGCGTACACATGGAAGCTGACCGCATGTCTTCAGATGATGTTGCCAAAGAGCAGCATGTAGATGAGGAAGTGGAGGGGCCATGGACAGATCCTTGGGTGGATTGCCGAGGTAATGACATGGGGGCAGGAAGAGAAGCCATTGCTGGAGATGCTCTGGCTATTATTGGATAGATAAGAGTGGGACCAAGCAAGGGCAATCCCATTCAGCCCGACAGCAGAGGAGTGGTGTCAGAGGAGGACGGTGTGATCAACTCTTGTCAAAGACTACAGAGATAACGCACGACAATCTCAGCTTTCAACCCCACATCACCTCCATCACAATGACCATCTACTTCCACCTCCGTCCCTGCTTTAGCCCATCTGCCCGTGAAACCCTCACCCATGCCGTTCTCACCTCCAGACTCAACTATTCCAATGCTCACCTGCCCGGCCTCCCATTCTCCACCCTCCGTAAACTACAGCTCGTCCAAAACTCTGCTGCCCGTAACTATCCCGCACCAAGCCCGCTCATTCATCACCCGCGTCCTTGCTGACCTGCATTGTCTCCTGGTCCCTCAAAGTCTCCAATTTAAAATGGTGTTTAAATCCCTTCATGGCCTTGACCTCCCTCTCTCTGTAACCTTCAGCCTCGTGGGCCTCGTGCTATGGAATTTCCTCTTTAAACCCATCCGTCTCTCCGTCTCCCCCTGCTCCTTTAAGACCCTCTTTGACCTAGCTTTTGGACCCCTAAAATCTCCACCTTTGGCTCAACGTCCATTTTTTGTCCAATTACGTCTCTGGGAAGGGCCTTGAAATGTTTCTCTAAGTTATATAAATACAAGTTGTTACATAAGGTTAAATCTCACGGGATCCAAGGTGAGGTAGCCAATTGGATACAAAATTGGATTGACGACAGAAGACAGAGGGTGGTTGTAGAGGGTTGTTTTTCAAACTGGAGGCCTGTGACCAGCGGTGTGCCTCAGGGATCGGTGCTGGGTCCGCTGTTATTTGTTATTTATATTAATGATTTGGATGAGAATTTAGGAGGCATGGTTAGTAAGTTTGCAGATGACACCAAGATTGGTGGCATTGTGGACAGTGAAGAAGGTTATCTAGGATTGCAACGGGATCTTGATAAATTGGGCCAGTGGGCCGATGAATGGCAGATGGAGTTTAATTTAGATAAATGTGAGGTGATGCATTTTGGTAGATCGAATCGGGCCAGGACCTACTCCGTTAATGGTAGGGCGTTGGGGAGAGTTATAGAACAAAGAGATCTAGGAGTACAGGTTCATAGCTCCTTGAAAGTGGAGTTACAGGTGGATAGGGTGGTGAAGAAGGCATTCAGCATGCTTGGTTTCATTGGTCAGAACATTGAATACAGGAGTTGGGATGTCTTGTTGAAGTTGTACAAGACATTAGTAAGGCCACACTTGGAATACTGTGTACAGTTCTGGTCACCCTATTATAGAAAGGATATTATTAAACTAGAAAGAGTGCAGAAAATATTTACTAGGATGCTACCGGGACTTGATGGTTTGACTTATAGGGAGAGGTTGGATAGACTGAGACTTTTTTCCCTGGAGAGTAGGAGGTTTAGGGGTGATCTTATAGAAGTCTATAAAATAATGAGGGGCATAGATAAGGTAGATAGTCAAAATCTTTTCCCAAAGGTTGGGGAGTCTATAACGAGGGGGCACAGATTTAAGGTGAGAGGGGAGAGATACAAAAGGGTCCAGAGGGGCAATTTTTTCACTCAAAGGGTGGTGAGTGTCTGGAACGAGCTGCCAGAGGCAGTAGTAGAGGTGGGTACAATTTTGTCTTTTAAAAAGCATTTGGACAGTTACATGGGTAAGATGGGTATAGAGGGATATGGGCCAAGTGCAGGCAATTGGGACTAGCTTAGTGGTATAAACTGGGCGACATGGACATGTTGGGCCGAAGGGCCTGTTTCCATGTTGTAACTTCTATGATTCTATAAGTTGTTGTTGTAATTACACCTTCCCACCAGTGGAGGCACTGCAGCGCCACTACTGGCCGGAGGATGTAATTACAGCGCCAAAGGTTTGTAAACGCAGTTTCCATTATAAATATTGACACAGGAATTTATAATAGAAATATAAAAATAAGGACAGGCTGTATGACTTTAAAATGAGGATAGAATTACATCTGGGCACCCTCTAACCCCACTTCACTGAAGGCTACACTTGGTCTTTACTCCCTATGTGCAGGGAGATGAACTAATGTTTTATAAATATTATATAAAATTTTATTCTTTTAAAAAGAATCAAATATGGTAAGGGTACTATTTTTCCTGCTCAAGCATTTTTGATGTTCCATAAAAAACCTCTCTGACTAATTAAAATAAATGATGCATTTACCTTTTTCAATTTGTTTTCGTACAGAAAGTACAGTAATTCTCGTTCTTCTTCTGTGCATTGCTTGCTGAAAGGTAACGATTCAAGCAGCTCCTTTTCTGGAGAGAAAGTTTAAAGTGTGATTACCAAGAGTGCCAAACCAGCCCCAGCACACCGCTCAGCGGCACTAGTAGCCCTTTGCACGTTGTTCGACTTCGCGACAACAAATTTCCTTCCGCTTTGCCCATTCGTTTATTTTAACTCGC
This sequence comes from Heptranchias perlo, assembly GCF_035084215.1. NCBI lineage: Eukaryota > Metazoa > Chordata > Chondrichthyes > Hexanchiformes > Hexanchidae > Heptranchias > Heptranchias perlo. The sequence continues at coordinate 110,378,836 of NC_090330.1, forward strand.
TGCACTGCTCAAGCATCGATTCACTTCGAGTTAGCTGAAGCAGAAAATGGCAGCGCCGATAAAAATCAAACATTCTGCACAACTCATTTTCAACGTAAAAACACTAGCTGCATTTAATTGAAGGGGGGGGGGGGGGGGGGGGGGGGGGAGTGCTGGAGACACACAGTGGGTCAGTCAGTCTCTATAAATGGAAAGAGAAAGGCTCTGATGCATCAGGTGTGTAATATCTTCAACAACAACCACCTGCATTTATATAGCGCATTTACAGCGTCCCAAGGGGCTTTACAGGAGCGATTATCAGACAAAATTTGACACCGAGCCACATAAGGAGATATTAGGACAGGTGACCAAAAGAGGTAGGATTTAAGGAGCGACTTAAAGGAAGAGAGAGAGGCGGAGAGGTTTAGGGAGGGAATTCCAGAGCTTAGGGCCTAAGCAGCTGAAGGCACGGCCGCCAATGGTGGAGTGATGAAAATCAGGGATGCGTAAGAGGCCAGAATTGGAGAAGCGCAGAGATCTCGGAGGGTCGTAGGAGTTTACAGAGATAGGGAGGGGTGAGGCCGTGGAGGGATTGGAAAACAAGGGTGAGAATTTGAAATTCGAGGCGTTGCTGGACCGGGAGCCGGTGTAGGTCAGCGAGCACAGAGGGTGATGGGTGAACGGGACTTGGTGCGAGTTAGGATACAGGCAGCAGAGTTTTGGACGATTTTCAGTTCTAACCCAGAGTGCCGTTTCTCCTTACAGAAGCTGACTGACCTGCTTTTTAATTCCAGAATTTCCTGTTTTTTTAAATTGCAGCTGCATTCAAATCAAGTATTCTAATTATCTATGATATTTATTGTGGACCGTATTTTATAGGAAGGAAGCTTGACTGCGACTAGTGCTTTGTTGAAGTAGTGTCACATCCGCTGACGTACCAACTGGACACACCGGGCCTCCGAAATTTAACTTTTAATGATAAGTAGGCGAACACTCAATTTTCTCTGTAATTAACAAGCTGCTAACGAAACAACAGCTGCACGCAGCTTTGAATTCATCAGCATTATGAAGACAATCAGACATTCTCCTGTTTTTCAATAGAAGAGGAATTTCAAACCCAATGGGGTAGATTTAAAACACACTGCCCGGGCGGAAAATGGATGATGCGGATCGGCCGCCCGTTCTAGAAACCGATTTACACCTGGGCGTTAAATTGAGAATCTAACTCAGTGTCTCCATAACGATGTCACAGGCAGGTTCTAATTCATTCCTCATTTGCTATAAATGGTAGAATCGTGTCCCTTCATCTATTCCTATTTATAATCAACTTTTCTTATTCGTCTCTCACTTTCCGTTATGTGCAAAATGATTCCACAACAACTTGCATTTAAATAACAACGTCGGTAGGTTACTGAAAATGGAAAGGATAATTGCCAAGTTTGAATCACCACAGCTCTCCGAACTTCTAAATAAAATATCCTTATATTATTAAAGCTTAAACCCAAGAGGCAGAGTAAAACCATATAATTCTATCACCAGGTGACCAAAGATTACTTACTCAAACAAAAGCAAAATACTGCAGATGCCGGAAATCTGAAATATAAACAGAAAATTCTGGAAAGGCTCAGCAGGTCAGGCAGCATCGGCGGAGGGAGAAACAGAATTAACGTTTCAGGTCGATGACCCTATTGATTTCTGTATCAATTAGCTAGGAATAAGGTGATGCAAATCCTTTTCCAAGATTAAGCTTCAGCTAACCTTGTAAAAGCCTAAACTAAACAGGAATGATTTAGCGAGGCTCCACTGGTGACACGGGGTCTGGTTAGCAGCGAGCACAGGTCGGAGAATCGGCCGTATAAACGTTACAGCCCCATCTCTGACCTCGCGTTCGCATCCAGCAAAGGCAGTGCCGCAGTCTTGTGAAATTACCTCTCGTATGTTAAGCGTATCTGATCCTTTGTGCACCCTGCCCAGGTTCCCCCTAGGTAGTGGAAAGTGCTCCGTTTAGCAGCTAAATCTTTAATCCGTTCACTTGCCTTGAATTACTTCAGGTACCTGTTTATCCTCATTTTAATGCTGGACCGGAAGATATACACCCGCCCGGCCAAAGGTCAGCTAGTTTCCCTCCCTTATCCCGTTGGATCAAACTGAATCATTTTTCTAAAGGGCTCCCACGGAGAAGGGAAAGGCACTGAGAAAGGCCCTCGAAGCAGTTGATGGTTTTTGTGAACTCTTGGAGGGACAGCCCCAGAGCCTGATCAAAGCGCAGAATTTAATACAGATAACTGAATGAACCAAACTTCACATTAACTCACTATCTGACCAGAGTAAGTTTCAGCCACCGAAGAAAAGTAACATTTGTTCAAACCTTCCTGGGCTGTCAGCATGTGGTGTGACGTCAAAAGGTCAAACGCTTCAAAGCAACAGACATCAAGCTTCAATGCTTCTCTGTAGCTGTTAGTGGCCAGGGGCCGGTTGTCCATAGCATCATAGATCTTCCCTCGCAAAAGGCAAATAGAGCTCTTGATCTAACGAGAAGCATCCCAGGAGGTTAAAAGTAATCAATATTATTCAACGAGAAACAGTCAATAAATGCACATCAAACCAAATCACCTTTACATCAGGTGCTTTACGCAATCAACAGTACAAATTATTTTAAAATTACAATCAGTACAATATAAATTTGACAGTAATAAGTATTTCAAAATACTTAAATATATAGGAACAGGAGGAGGTCATTAAGCCCCTCGAGCCTGTTCCAAAATTCAATTAGATCAAGGCTCATCTGTACCTCAGCTCCATTTACCCACCTTAGCTCCATAGCCCTGGATACCCTTCCCCAATGAAAATCTATCAATCTCAGTCTCAAAAGCTCCAATTGTCCCCTAGCATCCACAGCCTTTTGGGAGAGACAATTCCAGATTTCTACTAACTTTTGTGTGAAGAAGTGCTTCCTGATTTCCCTCCAAAATGGCCTAGCTCGAATGTTGTTATGTCCCCTCTTATACACACTTAATACTAGATCTACCTAGGAAGCTACTGAGATAATCTCAGAGAAACAAATAATTCAAGTCGGCAGTTAATTTGTCATTACAAGTTGGGAACCATTAACGGAGGACGGGTACATTTCGGTTACTAGTTTACAAAACTAAGAGGCGTTACATAATTTAAGTTGCAGCCAATGTTAGAGCTGTCTAAGTTTGTGTTAAATGCTAAATTGGAGGGGGTAAAGTAACAGGGAACAGGCAAATCAAATGGAATGGGGCCTCAATAAGTTGGGAAGCTGGGCTGGTGAGTGGCAAATATCACTTAATGTGGACAAATGAAAGGTAATGAGACTGGGGAAGGAGAATAAACAGTGGGAGTATAAACTAGAGGCTCCAGGACACATCGCAGGACAGGGATCTGGAGGTGTCGGTGGAGAGCTCGTTGAAACTAAGAATGCAGTGTGCAGCAGCAGTAGGGAAAAGTTAACCACATCATGTGATGTACAGCCAGAGGAAGAGAGTACAAATCCAAGTAGGTGATAATGAATATGGCCAAGGCCCTGGTACAGCCATACGTGGGGTGGTGCATACACATTTCCAGCAAAAGTTTGCGGGGGGGGGGGGGGGGGGGGAAATCACTGGGCACTGATCAGGAGCAGAAACACCAAATGCTTTTTCCCTCACGAGCCCAAGGAGGGTAACTGGAGCCCCCTGTTTGAGGGCCGCTTACTCATCTCAGACCAGGGACCGGACCTGAAACCCTCTCAGGCTTACGGCTCAATGAATATTGGATAGTCGCTGAACCGTCAGGAGGGCTTGCATCTTTAATCCTGAGGGACAACGAGGCATCAAAGTCAACATGTCATATCCTTCCTATCGAGCTCGTGGTTGAACGGTGACACTCACTGCAGCCGGAGACAAGCCCCAGTCAATAGACGATTCTTTGATCTTGTTGTCATCTTTGCTGCTCTTTTCCAGTATTATCTTGTTGATCGGTTCCTGCATGTCCAGGATGTCAAGTGCTTGCTGATATTCCTTGGCTGCATACTTTTGTGACAGGAAAAATAAAAGGAGGTAAAGATTTAAATGTAGCTTTAGTCACCAAAGTAGATAATGTGATACAGGGATATATTACTGAGCTTTTTAAATTCTGCACTTTACTAGGTGCCGTCTTTTGGATGAGACGTTAAACCAAGGCCCCAGCTGCCTGATGAGGTGGATATAAAAGATCCCATGGCACTGTTCGAAGAGGAGCAGGGGAGTTCTGGTATTCTGGCCAATATGCTTCCCTCCACCAACACCAACTGGCCAGTTATCTCGTTGCCATTTATGGGGCCTTGCTGTGCGTGAACTAGCTGAACCAAGTGCCTACATAACAGTGACAGCACTTCAGACATAATTCATTGGCCTTAAAGCGCTTTGGGAATTCCTGAGGATGGGGAAGATGCTCCATAAAAGCAAGTTCTTTAAGAGAAAACACAGATTGGAATGGAATGCTGAAGTGCATTATTGCAAGAATCTCAGAATCACTACCATTTTCTGTTATCTATAACATTTTAGGCTACACCACTGTATTTGCAAAATTCCAAACACTGCAATACGATAAGCCAAGAACATTTATGGAACTGCTTTAATAAGGGATCTATTTAATTATATGTGTAAATCCTTTACACAAAGGTTCAGCAAACTTTATCTTTGTAACATTTCTCTACATTCTTTTCCAAATTGCGATCGGCCGCATGCATGCCATCGACCTCAGGAGGCTGGGAGAGCGGGGCCTGCATTACCTTTCATTTTTGGAGAAAGAATTTTTTTGGGCTCACTCTCCCCCACGCTCGATATGGGGCAAAATCAAAACGCACGGGAACGCTTGAATGACATGTCCCAGCATTTCAGACTGAGCCCAGTTACCCCAGCTGTTCAGAATCAGACATTAACGCAAGTCACAAGCATCTGGTGTCTGAAGTACAGTACTGGCATAAATCCTTCAGTCAATCTATTCATACATAATCTCATATCAAAAGACCTGTCTGGCAAGTAAGCTCTCTCCCTCGTCTCCCTCCACCAAAAGCCATTCCCCGATGACAAGTTAAGAATCCACTTGCAGGCTTTAGCCAATTCTGCTCTGTAACCAGCTTCTGGTAGGATGGCCCGTTTCTCTCTTTTGTAGGGGAGCAACTTGCCTTCATTCCGCACTGCCCAATAACAACACAGCCGACCCTGTGCAATCACTATGTGGGGAACCATGGACAGGTCCCTGGGCTTTCTCCCAATTTGAGGTGAGCTCACTGGACATAGGAACAGGAGGGGGCCATTCAGCCCCTCGAGCCTGTTCCACCATTCAATTAGATCATGGCGGATCTGTTTCTTAACCCCATTTACCCGCCTTGGTTCTGTAACCCTTAATACCCTTACCTAACAAAAATCTATCAATCTCAGTTTTTTGGGGGAGAGAGTTCCAGATTTCCACTCCCTTTGTGTGAAGAAGTGCTTCCTGACATCACCCCTGAACATCTTAGCTCTAATTTTAAGGTTATGCCCCCTTGTTCTGGACTCCCCCCACTAGAGAAAATAGTTTCTCTCTATCTACCCTATCAAATCCTTTAATCATGTTAAACACCTCAATTAGATCACCCCTTAATCTTCTATACTCAAGGGAATACATGATGTGGAGATGCCGGTGATGGACTGGGGTTGACAAATGTAAGGAATTTTACACCAGGTTATAGTCCACTGTTTTATTTGAAAATCACAAGCTTTCGGAGGCTTTCTCCTTCGTCAGGTGAGCGAGTGTCACCTGACGAAGGAGAAAGCCTCCGAAAGCTTGTGATTTTCAAATAAAACAGTTGGACTATAACCTGGTGTTGTAAAATTCCTTACAAGGGAATACAAGCCTAGTCTATGCAACCTGTCACCATAATTTAACCCTTATAGCCCTAGTATCAACCTGGTGAATCTGCACTGCACCCCCTCCAAGGCCAATATATCTTTCCTGAGGTACGGTGCCCAGAACTGAATGCAGTACACTGTAGCATAACTACCACCCCTGTCTAATGGATTTGCAGGGGATGCACTGCCGTGACAGTTGTGAGACTCTGCCGCTGGCACAGAGCGTCCCTAGACCTGAGCGCTGGGCACAGAATCGGGACTGCAGCACTGGGGGCCTAACTCCAACCCCCGCTCTCATCTAGCAAGTCTCTATACTGGCAGGAGAGCCTCGTATTTCTGCCCCATCACCGTAACGGCAAACTGCATTTACGATCGTAATTTTAGGAAAGAACTTACATTTATATAGCACATTTTATGTCCTCGGGGCATCCCAGACTGCTTTACAGCCAATGAAGTACTGTTTTGAAATGTAGCCACTGTTGTTTTGTGGGAAACGCAGCAGCGAATTTCCACGCAGCAAAGTCCCACAAACAGCAATGAGAGAAAAAACCAGATCATCTGTTTAAATGGTGTCGGTTGAGGGATAAATATCAGCCAGGACACTAGTGGACAGGGATCTTTTACGTCCACCCGAGGGAGCAGATGGGGCCTCGATTTAACGTCTCATCCGAAAGACGGCACCGCTGACAATGCAGCACTCCCTCGGTACTGCACTGACAGTGTCAGTCTAGATTACGTGCCCAGGTTTCTGGAGTTGAACTTGAACCCATGACCTCAGAGGCACGAGTGCAACCCACTGAACCACGGCTGACACTTCTGAAAGTAGATACTCAAATATCCTGCCTATTGTTTCATCCAATGGTAATCTTACTTACCGTACAAAGAAGGCTGCAGGAATCAGCTAATACTCTTAATTACTTAAAATTCACACAAAATAAATTCTTATTCCTTTGCCATCATGTAAGCAGAAGCTCAGGCAGTGGGCAATTTTATAGAAAAACATATTTTCAGTGTCAGAATTAAGTCAGTTCCATTATTGGCAAACCACACTTTTTAATTGGAGGATAACTATGCAGATACAAGGTGTGGGGAAAAGAGGTGTGCAGGTGGATGAGTCAGCAGCCCGTGTGGGCCCACAGCTCACCTGGCGAACGTCACTAAAGTGCCACCAGGTGGAGCCAATTCGCCGACTGTTGTCAGAGGCTTTTGCCAAGAGCTAGCTTTCACTACACTGCAGCATCTGACCACACTGATGGAGGCAACCCTGCAGAGCAAGAGGGGCATGGGCTCCTGGCACCCATTAATTAGAATTGTGTTGGTTCATACAACGGACGATTTCTCGCCCACCCCCAACTGGCCTAGTAATTTCCGACTGTCTCACGGGATTGCCTCCAATAATCTGGGTCGTAGGAGACCTCAGGGTCATCGGTGGGACACAGCTCGTCAGGGATCAATAGTGCAGCCTGTAATCATAGGCAGACATCCCAAATTTTAAATTCCCACTGTAAACATATGGACTGTTAAATACCCTTTTACCTAATCAGATGACTGGCACAGTATTACTGCCTCCTGAATTAATTAGAGGGCAGTTTTCCATTTAAGTCTTTGGGGCTCTATGCTTCCTTCCACGCTAGCTCAGACCAGCAAAGGGGGGGGTGGGGGTCTTGATGCAGTTCCACTGCAAACACACAGGCTGCAACTACAAACAGGCCCTGAGTGTCCCTGGCCCAAAAGCCCACACTACCTGTCCTTTCCTAACTTACTCAGGCTGGGCAGCTCTGGAGAAGGATGAGGACATTCCCCATTAGGAACATGGGAATTACTAGACAACAAAAGGCCAGGGTCCAGCTAGTTCGCCTTCTACCATCCTGGTAGTCACATGAAACAATAATGGAGGTGTCGTCTAATCGGAGGAATCAATCGCCATCCATCCATCAATCAATCGCCATCCATCCATCAATCAATCGCCATCCATCCATCAATCAATCGCCATCCATCCATCAATCAATCGCCATCCATCCATCAATCAATCAATCGCCATCCATCCATCAATCAATCGCCATCCATCCATCAATCAATCAATCGCCATCCATCCATCAATCAATCGCCATCCATCCATCAATCAATCGCCATCCATCCATCAATCAATCGCCATCAAACCCAGACATGAGGTGGGGAAAACCCCCAGTGGCAGAGAGCTTTGGGAACCATAGATCCAAAGTCACCTGATGCTCCCGAGCCTGTTACACTCACCACATCATGTCTCAAATTATTCACATACTGGATCCCCAAAATATTATTTTCTGAAAGAAATCCCTCCCATCTGTATTTGATTGAATCAATACTATCTGTTTCCACCGTCTCCCCAGCGAGCCTGTTCCATAGATTGGCCACTCGCTCACTGAAATATTGTTTCCGTGGGTTAGTTTTGAATTTACCCCCTTTGAGCGCAGGCCGTGTCCTTGGGTTCCACTGTTGTGGACAAGGTGAAGCAGCTGGTCATGGTCGACATTATCCAGTCCCTTTAGAATCCTAAAAACAACGATCAGATCCTCCTCTCGACCTTCGCTTTCCCAGTGAGAACAGGCCCATCGATGAGGTCACTGGAAAAGCCAGGCTGGCGGACCAGGAGACCCCACTTTTGTTAGGAACGGAGGTGGGGGGGGGGGGGGGGGTTTACTATAAACAAAAGGATAATGCCCAAACTTTCCTTCTCATTTAAACTAGACATTAAAATATGTTGTACTCACATGACATCGGGCAGCAAAATATCGGCAGGCTCCATATAACTGCGGGTGGGAGGGAAACAAAAGAGACATTTGCAGCACCAGTCGATGTATATATTCTGCTCAATGGTGAGAAAAATCAATTAAAGTTGTCCAGTGAAATTGCTGTCAGTTCACAGTTATCCAGTTAAACTTTTTGAAGAAAATATACTTAAAAACACAATACTGGGGTGGGGGTAAGAGGAGAACACTTTCACTGTTGAGTGTGAATCACATCCAGACGATAAGGTGAAAGCTACTTCAAGGTTGAAAGCAAACGGTGCCTGCATGTCAAATTCATAGTCCGAGGGTATAGACTATGGAAAAAGCTGACCTCAATTCAGCAAACCTTTCAAATAACAAACTACCGTACTCAAACAGAACAGAACTGCAAATAGATGTTGCTTGCAATTTTACGTGCTTTTCCAATGAATTAACTGCTTCAGAAATGTAGGACGGATTTACACTCACACCTATGAGACAGCAACCGAAGGAGACTGCCAGTACCTGAACTTACTATGAATGATTCTTTAGTTCAGTGTTGAACAGAGGTACCGACGACGAATCTAAGGCTCATAGGTGTGAGTCTAAATCCGTCCTACATTTCTGAAGCAGTTAATTCATTGGAAAAGCACGTAAAATTGCAAGCTACATCTATTTGCAGTTCTGTTCTGTTTGAGTACTGTAGTTTGTTATTTGAAAGGTTTGCTGAATTGAGGTCAGCTTTTTCCATAGTCTATACCCTCGGACTATGAATTTGACATGCAGGCACCGTTTGCTTTCAACCTCACACGGTTTAAGTTACTGAAAACCACATTGTGAAGTTTCTGATTTTCAGTAGTTTGAAAGTATACGAAAACAATACTAGTTTTTACAATCGGAGTTTCAAATTAACTTTGATTGTTTCCTTCACTGGAAGAAAAAGGAAATCAGTGAAATAATACAAGGAAATATCCTTGGGGGTCGAATTGTTTAAAAATGCTGCGAGACACCATGCCAAAGAGTGATGGAAAGCACGTGCACATTTGTGGGACTCTCCACAAAGTGAGGTCCCCGAGGTCGTGGTGAACAAAAGCGGCCGCAGTTCATCAGAGGTTTGTTCGTCCTTGTGGGAGATTGACAGCAGCAGTGGCCTGGGAACTGCCAGTCGGCCTGATATCCCAGGCAGGGAACAGGGCAGGAGGCAACATAAAGTGAAATAAAAATTAATAAGCTAGGTACTTCAATCTAGGTACGAGCCCTGACCTGACTCCAGTGCTAGGTGGAGTGAGGCTCCCTCTTCCAGTGTCAGGTTCAGTCCTGGCTCCGGATTTAGGCCGGGTTTATACAGTAACTGCAGCATTGGGGTGGGGCCAAGCCCCTTTGCTCCCTGGCTGTGCTCGTAGTGTAAGTGCACTCTTAGAATACCCACAGTATTATTGGGCTAGGGTTCAACAAGATGAGTAATATACCAGCAAACACCCATGACTGTTCACGATAGGAAGTACTAATAAAAGATTTCTGCACAGCCACAACATCAACCATAGTTCAATGATGACAAATATACAGGAGCCAGGAACCGAAACAAGGAGCTTGGGCTGAATGGAACTGTTATGCAGCAAACTGACCAGGAAAGATTGGAAGGGTGTAACAATCATTAGAACAAAAAAGGCAAACACACTTAGAAGAGGGGTAGACTGCAAATCAAGCGGTGATGCTATTACCGTCTCGGACACTGGTTAGACCCTTCAGGATTAGCGAGTGACATTCATACCAATAAGAACGGCAACACCCTATCAGGGGCAGGTCTGTCCGTTCTGAAAGTTTTGCAAGTCTTTAGCGATTGCTGCATCTTCTCGGAAGGTTCAGACGTTGCCATTCAATGGACACGGCACCAGACAAAGATCGAAACGGTCAGGGTGATGAATCTCTCCCTGAAATTGAGTGTGAAAGTCTTTCTAAAGTGGGGGGAGGAGAGGGGAGGGGGAAGGAAATCAGAGTGCTCTCAAGCAAACCTTCGATCTGAAAATCACAGTTGGCAAAGAGAGACACCAGGGCAGCCATTAAACAGAACACTGGAGCTGACGCTGTTACTGCTGAAAAAGGGATTTAAGAGCGTTCCTGGAACGTCACGTCGCGGGGGGAAAAAATCACTTGTTTTCAGGAACAGCTGGACTGAAATTTATATTCCGTGAAAAGGGAATGAATAAAACGTGGGTGGGTGGGTGTGGGAGGGAGGAACGGGGGTGGGGGGGCGGTAACTGAGATGTGAATTGCTTTTTGCAATCCCGTTGTACATGGGAAACCTGCCGCTGTTAGGAAGTGTTTGTTTAGGGTCAGGAGATTACAGACACGGAGTGGTGAAGACCAGGAGACCAGTTCTGAATGAAGGCCATTGCAGTGAAGTACACCACAACAGAAAAATTCCTTCAGAATAAGTCATCTGAAGGTTGATAGCTCACATGGTTTAAGTTACTGAAAACCACATTGTGAAGTTTCTGATTTTCAGTAGTTTGAAAGTATACGAAAACAATACTAGTTTTTACAATCGGAGTTTCAAATTAACTTTGATTGTTTCCTTCACTGGAAGAAAAAGGAAATCAGTGAAATAATACAAGGAAATATCCTTGGGGGTCGAATTGTTTAAAAATGCTGCGAGACACCACGCCAAAGAGTGATGGAAAGCACGTGCACATTTGTGAGACTCTCCACAAAGTGAGGTCCCCGAGGTCGTGGTGAAAAGCGGCCGCAGTTCATCAGAGGTTTGTTCGTCCTTGTGGGAGATTGACAGCAGCAGTGGCCTGGGAACTGCCAGTCGGCCTGATATCCCAGGCAGGGAACAGGGCAGGAGGCAACATAAAGTGAAATAAAAATTAATAAGCTAGGTACTTCAATCTGTGTGGAGAAGCTTTGGGGTAAATTTTACGAGTACGTGCTTCTGACACAGAGCTTCGTGCAACGGGATCACACGCTGGGAATTAAGGAGAGGGGAGGAGGAGGTCGGCATTTCCGATTTTGGCCCCCCACAATTTTCTGCCCATAAAACTTCCTAACTGGGGAGATTGTGACTCCACACCTAAACTCTGGATCTACACTCCGACTGTACACAGCTCTGCGCCAGGAGAAATTCATTGTGAGACTCCCCCCGAGCATGCAGCTGAGCCTCCCTTGCTCCAGATCTCAGACACGTTAGATTTTCCAGAATTCATTCTGAAAATTCTGAACCTTGATTAGACCACACTTGGAGTGCTGGGCGCAGTTCTGGTCTCCGTATTACAAGAAGGATATAGAGGCACTGGAGAAGGTGCAAAAAAGATTCACAAGAATAATACCAGAACTGAGAGGTTATAACTATCAGGAAAGGCTGAACAGACTGGGATTCTTTTCTCTAGAAAAGAGAAGACTGATAGGTGACCTGATAGAGGCCTTTACAATTATGACGCGGTTTGATAGGGTAGACGTAGAGAAGATGTTTCCACTTGTGGGGTGGGGGGAGGAGGAGACCAAAACTAAGGGACATAAATATAAGATAGTCACTAATAAATCCAATAAGGAATTCAGGAGAAACTTCTTTACCCAGAGAGTGGTGAGAATGTGGAACTCGCTCCCACAAGGAGTAGTTGAGGTGAATAGTGTAGATGCAGTTAAGGGGAAGCTGGCTAAACACATGAGGGAGAAAGGAATAGAAGCTGATAGGGTGAGATGAAGTAATGATTTGGATGAGAATTTAGGAGGCATGGTTAGTAAGTTTGCAGATGACACCAAGATTGGTGGCATTGTGGACAGTGAAGAAGGTTATCTAGGATTGCAACGGGATCTTGATAAATTGGGCCAGTGGGCCGATGAATGGCAGATGGAGTTTAATTTAGATAAATGTGAGCTGATGCATTTTGGTAGATCGAATCGGGCCAGGACCTACTCCGTTAATGGTAGGGCGTTGGGAAGAGTTATAGAACAAAGAGATCTAGGAGTACAGGTTCATAGCTCCTTGAAAGTGGAGTCACAGGTGGATAGGGTGGTGAAGAAGGCATTCGGCATGCTTGGTTTCATTGGTCAGAACACTGAATGCAGGAGTTGGGATGTCTTGTTGAAGTTGTACAGGGCATTGGTGAGGCCACACTTGGAGTACTGTGTACAGTTCTGGTCACCCTATTATAGAAAGGATATTATTAAACTAGAAAGAGTGCAGAAAAGATTTACTAGGATGCTGCCGGGACTAGATGGTTTGACTTATAGGGAGAGGTTAGATAGACTGGGACTTTTTTCCCTGGAGAGTAGGAGGTTAAGGGGTGATCTTATAGAAGTCTATAAAATAATGAGGGGCATAGATAAGGTAGATAGTCAAAATCTTTTCCCAAAGGTAGGGGAGTCTATAACGAGGGGGCATAGATTTAAGGTGAGAGGGGAGAGATACAAAAGGGTCCAGAGGGGCAATTTTTTCACTCAAAGGGTGGTGAGTGTCTGGAACGAGCTGCCAGAGGCAGTAGTAGAGGCGGGTACAATTTTGTCTTTTAAAAAGCATTTGGACAGGTACATGGGTAAGATGGGTATAGAGGGATATGGGCCAAGTGCAGGCAATTGGGACTAGCTTAGTGGTATAAACTGGGCGACATGGACATGTTGGGCCGAAGGGCCTGTTTCCATGTTGTAACTTCTATGATTCTATAAGTAGGGAGGGAGGAGGCGCGTGTGGAGCATAAACACCGGCATAGACCAGTTGAGCCGAATGGCCTGATTCTGTGCTGTAAAGTCTATGGCATTCTATGTAATACCTTTACAGACAGTCTATGCAGGCAAACAGGACACGGCAAGTTCTGTAGAAAAGAAGTGCACTGTTGCACAATTTGAAGTTACCCAAAAAGATTACAAGGAGTAAGGACATTGGGAAAGAAATCATACCTTATCAAGCTTGCGGGATCGAATAGCGTGAGCAGCCCTGTGGTACTGGGCCGTGAGGTAAAGGCACTGGGACAGCCAGTAGATATCCTGGGGCTCCTCTACAACACAAAACAAGACCACAACACTTAAATATGTCAACACTGCAGCTGGCACGGACAGCACACAGCGAGCAATCCCCGGGGGGGGGGGGGGGGGGGGAATATTCAGTGCTCCCAGCAGGGAGCTGCGCTCAAGGGAAGTGCGGGTGGGAGAACTGCCACTAACATGTTGCAGCCTTACCCCTGAACACATAGCTCCCCTGCTGAATTTACCCCTGTATGTCTTACCAGGCTTGCTCTACGGTACATCTCACTATCCCAGCCAAGATTATTGGATTTCTTTCATTGACATTGGTTTCCATTATAAAGCAGTGAGGTTATTTGAAGATTTATGAAACACTTAGTTCCAGCATGGCAGTGCGAATAAATTTCTTAGAGGTTTGTATAATACAGATTATATACAGAATTGACTTTTTTTTTACAATTATTACCAATAACCTAACCTTTTTATATAAACACTAGTGTTAATCTCCTGTTGTTGCACAGACAACAGGTAAACACAAGTATTTACATAACGCTCTCTCTCACTGCCCTTCAGCAGTCAATCAGTTCACTTCCCACTTTAAATCTTTCCTTCCATTCTGCAGTTCCTACTGAATCTGATTCCACCGCCCATTCAGGGAGTGCGGTCCAGATCCTAACGACCCTCTGTGTGAAAAAAAATTCTCCACGTTTCCCCTCTGGTTCTTTTGCCAATTATTTTAAATCTGTGACCTCCGTTTAACATCCCACTTACCAGTGGAAACAGTTTCTCTCTATTTGCTCTACCAAAACCTCTCGTAATTTTGAATGCCTCCATTAAGTCTCCCCTTAACCTTCTCTGCTTGAAGGAAAAGAATCCCAGCTTCTCCAGTCTCTCCACATAACTGAAGTCCCTCATCCCTGGAACCATTCTAATAAATCTCCTCTGCACCCTCTCCAAGGTCTTGACATCCTTCCTAAAGTGCGGTGCCCAGAGTTGGATACAATACTCCAGCAGAGGCCAAACCAATGATTTATAAAGGTTTAGCATAACTTCCTTACTTCTGTACTCTATGCCTCTATTTATAAAGCCCAGGATCCCAAATGCTTTTTTAAAAAAAAAACAGCTTTATCAACTTGTTCTGCCACCTTCAAAGATTTGTGTACATACACCCTCAGGCCTCTCTGTTCCTGAACCCTCTTTAAAATTGTACCATTTAGTTTATATTGCCTCTCCTCATTCTCCCTACCAAAATGCATCACTGAACACTTAAATTTGTTAAATTTCACCTGCCATGTGTCTGCCCATTTCACCAGTCTGTCTACCTCTTCGGAACAAAGCGTTTTCTGAGAGAGGTAAATATTCCAACTGAGGATGTTAAATCTTAGTAATCATTTGGTTTTGGTCGCACTCTATGGTTGAGGGAATGAATTAACATTTAGGCACATTTATGTTCAGACTCGCTACCGACCAAAATTAGAGAGTTGTTCAAATGTTTTTGCGTAGACCTTTGAATTATCAGCCCCGTGTATCCATACTGACCTTTGAATTATCAGCCCCGTGTATCCATACTGACCATTGTATTAATCAGCCCCCGTGTATCCATACTGACCATTGTATTATCAGCCCCCGTGTATCCATACTGACCTTTGAATTATCAGCCCCGTGTATCCATACTGACCATTGTATTATCAGCCCCCGTGTATCCTTACTGACCTTTGAATTATCAGCCCCCGTGTATCCTTACTGACCATTGTATTATCAGCCCCCGTGTATCCATACTGACCATTGTATTATCAGCCCCCCCGTGTATCCATACTGACCCATTGTATTATCAGCCCCCGTGTATCCATACTGACCATTGTATTATCAGCCCCCGTGTATCCATACTGACCATTGTATTATCAGCCCCCCGATGTATCCATACTGACCTTTGTATTATCAGCCCCCGTGTATCCATACTGACCATTGTATTATCAGCCCCCGTGTATCCTTACTGACATTGTATTATCAGCCCCCGTGTATCCATACTGACTATTGTATTATTAGCCCCCGTGTATCCATACTGACCATTGTATTATCAGCCCCCGTGTATCCATACTGACCATTGTATTATCAGCCCCCGTGTATCCATACTGACCATTGTATTATCAGCCCCCGTTTATCCAAACTGACCATTGTATTATCAGCCCAGTGTATCCATACTGACCATTGTATTATTAGCCCCCGTGTATCCAAACTGACCATTGTATTATTAGCCCCCGTGTATCCTTACTGACCATTGTATTATCAGCCCCCGTGTATCCATACTGACCATTGTATTATCAGCCCCCATGTCTTGTTACTGATCACTAAATTATCAGACACCTGTTTCCTGACTGACCCATGTATCCTGACTGACCATTGAATTATCTGCCCCCATGCATCCTTACTCTTAGCGTCACATTCAAAATCGCAACACTAAGAGCGTCACAACAAGTCAACTGTTATAAATCACTGGTTAAAGCCTCAGCTGGAATACTGTGTCCAATTCTGGGCATCACACTTCAGGAACAATGTCAAGGCCTTGGAGAGGGTACAGGGGAGCTTTACCAGGATGATACCAGGGATGAGGGATTTCAGTTACGTGGAGAGACTGGAGAAGCTGGGATTGTTGTTCTTCGAGCAAATTAAGGGGAGATTTAATACAGGTATTCAAAATTACGAGAGGTTTGGTAGAGTAAATAGGGAGAAACTGTTTCCACTGGCAAGTGGGATGGTGACCAGAGATCATAGATTTAAAATAATTGGCAAAAGAACTAGAGGGGAAACGAGGAGAAATGTTTTCACACCTGAAGCACTCAGACCTGAAACGCACTCCCTGAAAGGTGGTGGAATCAGATTCCATACGAACTTTCAAAAGACAATTGGGCATGTATTTGAAGGGGACTAATTAGCAGGGATATAGGGAAAAAGCTGGGGTCTGGGACTAATTGGACAGCTCTTTCAGACAGCTGGCACAGGTACGAAGGGACGAATGGCCTCCTTCTTTGCGGTTAGATTCTATGATTCAACAATTGATATATTTTCCGGTTATGTAAATTTTAAGATCAGGTACGTGGGATGGAAGAGTCAGAGTGGGCCCGGCTACTACAAGCACGAGCGTCGATACAAGAGGACCGAAAGGGACAACCAGTCACAGCTGGCAGTGGAAGAGGAGACCGAGAGTGAGCCGGAAATCCAGAACACAGGTCGTACTCGCAGGGTAAGTTTCATCTGACTAAAAAATTGAAATAATAAAAATGAGCTTACCCCGTGATATTGAAGCAACTTTGTCCGCCCAGAACAGAGCACTCTGATACTGTTGCTGCAAGGAAAGAAAGTTAAAGTATTATTACTTTTTACATAGATTGTATCGCATCAGTGTCAGCCGTGGCTCGGTGGTTGCACTCTCACCTCCAGTCAGAAGGTCATGGGTTCAAGCTGCACTTCAGAGACTTGAGCACAAAATTCAGGCCGACGCTCCTGGTGCGGTGCCGAGGGAGCGCCGCGCTGTCGGAGGGTCGGTGCCGAGGGAGCGCCGCGCTGTCGGAGGGTCGGTGCCGAGGGAGCGCCGCGCTGTCGGAGGGTCGGTGCGAGGGAGCGCCGCGCTGTCGGAGGGTCGGTGCCGAGGGAGCGCCGCGCTGTCGGAGGGTCGGTGCCGAGGGAGCGCCGCGCTGTCGGAGGGTCGGTGCCGAGGGAGCGCCGCGCTGTCGGAGGGTCGGTGCCGAGGGAGCGCCGCGCTGTCGGAGGGTCGGTGCCGAGGGAGCGCCGCGCTGTCGGAGGGTCGGTGCGAGGGAGCGCCGCGCTGTCGGAGGGTCGGTGCCGAGGGAGCGCCGCGCTGTCGGAGGGTCGGTGCCGAGGGAGCGCCGCGCTGTCGGAGGGTCGGTGCCGAGGGAGCGCCGCGCTGTCGGAGGGTCGGTGCCGAGGGAGCGCCGCGCTGTCGGAGGGTCGGTGCCGAGGGAGCGCCGCGCTGTCGGATGAGACATTAAACTGAGGCCCAATCTGCCCTCTCAGGTGGATGTAAAAGATCCCACGGCCACTATTGGAAGAGGAGAGGGGGGGGAGGGGGAAGAGGAGAGGGGGGGGAGGGGGAAGAGGAGAGGGGGGGGAGGGGGAAGAGGAGAGGGGGGGGAGGGGGAAGAGGAGAGGGGGGGGAGGGGGAAGAGGAGAGGGGGGGGAGGGGGAAGAGGAGAGGGGGGGGGAGGGGGAAGAGGAGAGGGGGGGGAGGGGGAAGAGGAGAGGGGGGGAGGGGGAAGAGGAGAGGGGGGGGGAGGGGGAAGAGGAGAGGGGGGGGAGGGGGAAGAGGAGAGGGGGGGGAGGGGGAAGAGGAGAGGGGGGGGAGGGGGAAGAGGAGAGGGGGGGGAGGGGGAAGAGGAGAGGGGGGGGAGGGGGAAGAGGAGAGGGGGGGGGGGAGGGGGGAAGAGGAGAGGGGGGGGAGGGGGAAGAGGAGAGGGGGGGGAGGGGGAAGAGGAGAGGGGGGGGAGGGGGAAGAGGAGAGGGGGGGGGGGGGGGGAGGGGGAAGAGGAGAGGGGGGGGAGGGGAAGAGGAGAGGGGGGGGAGGGGGAAGAGGAGAGGGGGGGGAGGGGGAAGAGGAGAGGGGGGGGAGGGGGAAGAGGAGAGGGGGGGGAGGGGAAGAGGAGAGGGGGGGGGAGGGGGAAGAGGAGAGGGGGGGGAGGGGGAAGAGGAGAGGGGGGGGAGGGGGAAGAGGAGAGGGGGGGGAGGGGAGGGAAGAGGAGAGGGGGGGGAGGGGGAAGAGGAGAGGGGGGGAGGGGGAAGAGGAGGGGGGGGAGGGGGAAGAGGAGAGGGGGGGGAGGGGGAAGAGGAGAGGGGGGGGAGGGGGAAGAGGAGAGGGGGGGGGAGGGGGAAGAGGAGAGGGGGGGGGAGGGGGAAGAGGAGAGGGGGGGGAGGGGGAAGAGGAGAGGGGGGGGGAGGGGAAGAGGAGAGGGGGGGGAGGGGGAAGAGGAGAGGGGGGGGAGGGGGAAGAGGAGAGAGGGGGGGGGAGGGGGAAGAGGAGAGGGGGGGGAGGGGGAAGAGGAGAGGGGGGGGGGAGGGGGAAGAGGAGAGGGGGGGGGAGGGGGAAGAGGAGAGGGGGGGGGAGGGGGAAGAGTTCTCCCCGAAGGGGCGGGCCCTGTCCCGCCGGTGCGCCTCGCTATTTCCCGAGTATGAACCTGGGGCTGCCCCACGGTCTCCCCTCACCCGGTCCCCCCCCGGGCCCTCCTCACCCCGGTCCCGGTCCCCCCCCGGGCCCCCTCACCCGGTCCCGGGCCCCCTCACCCGGTCCCCCTCACTCGGTCCCCCTCCGGTCCCGGTCCTCCCCCGGGCCCCCTCACCCGGTCCCGGTCCTCCCCCGGGCCCCCTCACTCGGTCCCGGTCCTCCCCCGGGCCCCCCTCACCCGGTCCCCCCTCACCTGGTCCCGGGCCCCCCTCACCCGGTCCTCCCCCGGGCCCCCTCACCCGGTCCCGGGCCCCCTCACCTGGTCCAGGTAGTCTCGGACTCGCCGCCGCAGCCGCTCCGTTTTCTGCTTTTGGTTCATTTTCTCGGCTTCACTCAGCGCCAGTTCCACCACTTCCGGCCGCCTGGCCGGCCGTCTCACACATTCCTCCCCCGGAGCACAGCGGCCCGGACAAACGGTCCTACCCTGCCAGCATGCCGCAAGGGGGGACCTCTCATCCTCTGCACTCACAGCACTGCACAGACACAATCCCAGCCTGGGTGGGGTCGCCTGGTATTTGTTCAGCTCTTAGAACCAGGGATATTTTAGGAATGATTGCCATCAGCAAAAGTGAAACAGATTGTAAATCCCCCCTGCACTGTATTCATAGAGTTTGAGACAGAAATTGATAGCCAAGTTCCGCACCCATGAGGACGGCCTCAACCGGGATCTTGGGTTCATGTCACGCTACACGTTACCCCACCAGCGAACAAATGTTATCTGTTTTTAATATAACGGGTCAGTTGCTGTCTTTTCTATGTTTCTACCTCTCTATCTCTGTTTTTTTTTGTTTGTTGTTTTTTTTTTGGTGATTTGTATATTCGGAGACCTTGCAGGTAACACCTGTCTGTCTGCACACTGATTGCCTTGGCAACGGGCAGTTGAAAAAACTGTCTGTAATCACCAAGCATTGTTCTGTGAATTATAAATGCGACTTCATTTCGAGGATTTCATTTCACATCGTTCACCTGACGAAGGGGGAAGCCTCCGAAAGCTTGTGAATTTAAAATAAAATTGCTGGACTATAACTTGGTGTTGTAAAATTGTTTACAATTGTATTCATAGAGAGCTGGGGTTTAGTTTACCTGACAGGATTACTACTCTGAATTAGTGATTGCCACTCCTAATGATTGAGTACCTCTGAGCACCTCCCAAACCCACAACCTCTACCACCTAGAAGGACAAGAGCAGCAGGCACCACCTGCACGTTCCCCTCCAAGTCACACACCATCCCGACTTGGAAATATATCGCCGTTCCTTCATCGTCGCTGGGTCAAAATCCTGGAACTCCCTTCCTAACAGCACTGTGGGAGAACCGTCACCACACGGACTGCAGCGGTTCAAGAAGGCGGCTCACCACCACCTTCTCAAGGGCAATTAGGGATGGGCAATAAATGCTGGCCTCGCCAGTGAAGCCCACATCCCATGAATGAATTTTTTAAACAGTTGGTGATTGCCACTCCAAATGATTAATTAAGAGTTGTAATCAGTGTTTGCCAGTTTGATCGGTGATCACTGCCCCACGGAGTGCTGGCCACTCCTAATGCGGAGGGGATGTAAATATCCTGGGCTCTAAATCCATGGGACATTCACCAGGTTTGGAATCACTGTCCACCCCTTTACAAGGCAAATATCATCAGGGGACGGAGCCAGTGGGAGAGACTCCCAGTATCCTGTTGGCCTTGTTCAGTCAGGACTTGGCAACTCTCTGCAGCTGTACAGCGTGAGTTTAGGCATAACCCCCACCTCTGAGCCCAATACCCCTGCCCCTGCCATTCAGACACCCTCAGAAGACACCAGCAATGAGCTGGCCCACACTCCACTGTCGCTGCAACTCTCTCAGCCAAGGAGCCTGGACATATCACTGCACTCCCCCTGAAACCACCAGGCAAACAAAATGTACAGTAGCTTCATAAGATATGTCTGTGAGTGTACACTTCGGAGAATTCACTGAAAAATCCCGAATTTAACCAGTGCATGGAAACAGACTCTGACATGGACTGTGAGCAGGGCCCAGCATTCCTTTGTCCTGTACTACTGCTCCCCTGACAGCAGATGGTGGTGTTGATCAAAGATAATGTGGAACATATTCAAACATTAGAGTCGTCGCAGAATAGGAAAGGCTCTTTGCTGGTCGAAGCCCCTCCCTCCAATACACCAACTCGCCCCTCGAAGCCTCTCCCTCCAATACACCAACTCGCCCCTCGAAGCATCTCCCTCCAATACACCAACTCGCCCCTCGAAGCCCCTCCCTCCAATACACCAACTCGCCCCTCGAAGCCTCTCCCTCCAATACACCAACTCGCCCCTCGAAGCCTCTCCCTCCAATACACCAACTCGCCCCTCGAAGCATCTCCCTCCAATACACCAACTCGCCCCTCGAAGCCCCTCCCTCCAATACACCAACTCGCCCCTCGAAGCCTCTCCCTCCAATACACCAACTCGCCCCTCGAAGCCCCTCCCTCCAATACACCAACTCGCCCCTCGAAGCCCCTCCCTCCAATACACCAACTCGCCCCTCGAAGCCCCTCCCTCCAATACACCAACTCGCCCCTCAAAGCCTCTCCCTCCAATACACCAACTCGCCCCTCGAAGCATCTCCCTCCAATACACCAACTCGCCCCTCGAAGCCCCTCCCTCCAATACACCAACTCGCCCCTCGAGAGCCCCTCCCTCCAATACACCAACTCGCCCCTCGAAGCCTCTCCCTCCATACACCAACTCGCCCCTCGAAGCCTCTCCCTCCAATACACCAACTCGCCCCTCGAAGCATCTCCCTCCAATACACCAACTCGCCCCTCAAAGCCTCTCCCCTCCAATACACCAACTCGCCCCTCGAAGCTCTCCCTCCAATACACCAACTCGCCCCTCGAAGCCTCTCCCTCCAATACACCAACTCGCCCCTCGAAGCCCCTCCCTCCAATACACCAACTCGCCCCTCGAAGCATCTCCCTCCAATACACCAACTCGCCCCTCGAAGCCCCTCCCTCCAATACACCAACTCGCCCCTCGAAGCATCTCCCTCCAATACACCAACTCGCCCCTCGAAGCCCCTCCCTCCAATACACCAACTCGCCCTCGAAAGCCCCTCCCTCCAATACACCAACTCGCCCCTCGAAGCCCCTCCCTCTAATACACCAACTCGCCCCTCGAAGTCCCTCCCTCCAATACACCAACTCGCCCCTCGAAGTCCCTCCCTCTAATACACCAACTCGCCCCTCGAAGCCCCTCCCTCCAATACACCAACTCGCCCCTCGAAGCCCCCTCCCTCCAATACACCAACTCGCCCCTCGAAGCCCCTCCCTCCAATACACCAACTCGCCCCTCGAAGCCCCTCCCTCCAATACACCAACTCGCCCCTCGAAGCCCCTCCTCCAATACACCAACTCGCCCCTCGAAGCCCCCTCCCTCTAATACACCAACTCGCCCTCGAAGCCCCTCCCTCCAATACACCAACTCGCCCCTCAAAGCCCCTCCCTCCAATACACCAACTCGCCCCTCGAAGCCCCCTCCCTCCAATACACCAACTCGCCCCTCGAAGCCCCTCCCTCCAATACACCAACTCGCCCCTCGAAGCCCCTCCCTCTAATACACCAACTCGCCCTCGAAGCCCCTCCCTCTAATACACCAACTCGCCCCTCGAAGCCCCTCCCTCCAATACACCAACTCGCCCCTCGAAGCCTCTCCCTCCAATACACCAACGCGCCCCTCGAAGCCCCTCCCTCCAATACACCAACTCGCCCCTCGAAGCCCCTCCCTCTAATACACCAACTCGCCCCTCGAAGCCCCTCCCTCCAATACACCAACGCGCCCCTCGAAGCCTCTCCCTCCAATACATCAACTCGCCCCTCCCTCCAATACACCAACTCGCCCCTCGAAGCCCCTCCCTCTAATACACCAACTCGCCCCTCGAAGCCCCTCCTCCAATACACCAACTCGCCCCTCGAAGCCCCTCCCTCTAATACACCAACTCGCCCCTCGAAGTCCATCCCTCCAATACACCAACTCGCCCCTCGAAGCCCCTCCCTCCAATACACCAACTCGCCCCTCGAAGTCCATCCCTCTAATACACCAACTCGCCCCTCGAAGCCCCTCCCTCCAATACACCAACTCGCCCCTCGAAGTCCATCCCTCTAATACACCAACTCGCCCCTCGAAGCCCCTCCCTCCAATACACCAACTCGCCCCTCGAAGCCCCTCCCTCCAATACACCAACTCGCCCCTCGAAGCCCCCTCCCTCTAATACACCAACTCGCCCCTCGAAGTCCATCCTCCAATACACCAACTCGCCCCTCAAAGCCCCTCCCTCTAATACACCAACTCGCCCCTCAAAGCCCCTCCCTCCATACCACCAACTCGCCCCTCGAAGCATCTCCCTCCAATACACCAACTCGCCCCTCGAAGCCCCTCCCTCCAATACACCAACTCGCCCCTCAAAGCCCCTCCCTCTAATACACCAACTCGCCCCTCGAAGTCCATCCCTCCAATACACCAACTCGCCCCTCAAAGCCCCTCCCTCTAATACACCAACTCGCCCCTCAAAGCCCCTCCCTCCAATACACCAACTTGCCCCTCCCTCTGGTACATTAACTCTCCCACTGAAGCCCCTCCCTCTGGTACATTAACTCTCCCACTGAAGCCCCTCCCTCAAGCACATTATGGGCTTGATTTCCACCCATAGGTGATTTAGCGGCAGAGCAGGACCATCACCCGCCCGTGTGGTCCTGCTGCAAACCTCGTGATTTGTCCTCCAGTGCCCTCATTATCAATGTAGGCTGGGGCTGGAGTCGGAATACAGCTCCTGATTGGATTAGCGACGGTGGGAGGGGAGAGAGGTAGAGTTCTGGTGCAGGTACTCGGATACATCCTTAGAGGTATCGCTGGCTGAGTTGGGGCCAGAATTGGTAGTGTGTTGGGCACTGAGGGTAGGATTCCCCATCAGAGGGTGGGTCAGGCCGCGTGGAGAGAGGAGTCAGAGCAGTCAGTGCAAGCTGCACCACACAGGCCAGCCAATGTAAGTCGAGGCTGCACCGCCATCAATATCCTCCATCACTGATGGACCCACCACTCCCTCTCGTATCTCGCATCGTCTTTCCCTGTCCGCTCTTGGCTGTCAGGGGAACTCACGCATGGAAAAGGGAATCTCTGCAAACACCCAAGCACCTTCTGAACTCAAAGCCACTCTGCCGACTCACAGGACCTGCTACAGGGGCTACTGCTCGTCTTCAAAGGCGCCTCATTTAAAGGGGCAACGCACCCGCACTTCGACAATGGCCCAGAATTCCCTCGGAGGTGTTCCCGCTCTGCGGCCGTAACGTTTCCGGAAGTACAGCGGAAACGCCACTTATGCTCGTAGACGGGAGTTTCTGCACCTCCAACGAGGTTACTGTGGAGGAGCAGGAAGAGCTCCTGGGAAATCCTGGGCCATTGTCTTTTCTCCCCTGCGAGGAACAGCTGGTCCATAACCAGTGCCAGAGAAATACACCCAGGGGAGGAGCCCCATCACAGAAACCCCTGAGCCCACGTGAGCAGAAAATCGTAGAGCTGAGGGACAGGTGAGGCTGAGGGAGAGGGGGGGGCAACAGAAAGACCTTGCATTTCTATGGCACCTTTCACGACCTCAGGACGTCCCAAAGTGCTTTAGAGCCAATTAAGTACTTTTTTGAAGTGTAGTCACCGTTTGCAATGTCGGAAACGAGACCGCCAATTTGCGCACAGCAAGATCCCACAAACAGCAAGGAGATACTGACCAGATAATCTGTTTTAGTGATGTTGGTTGAGGGATAAATATTGTCCAGGACACCGATCGCTTGGTAAAAGCTGGGAAATGCTCATAGGAACAGGAGGAGGCCATTCAGCCCCTCGAGCCTGTTCCGCCTGTTCAATTAGATCATGGCTGATCTGTATCTTAACTCCATTTACCCCGCCTTGGTTCCGTAACCTTAACCCCCCCCTTACCCAACAAAAATCGATCAATCTCAATTTGAAATTTTCAATTGACCCCCCAGCCTCAACAAGCTTTTTTGGGGGAGAGAGTTCCAGATTTCCACTCCCCTTTGTGTGAAGAGCCTCATGAGTAGTCTCAGCTTAATGTGTTTCCTCAAAGTGTGCGCAGCTAAACAAGCTCCTCTTAGTTTCACATTATAGGAGGTAGAGGCAGGAAGAGGCCAGGAATAATGATAGCCATTCAGGCACTTCCAGACACAGACAGTGAGTGCAGAAAGGGAAGTGGGGGGGGGAAGAGAGGGGGGGGCTCAGAATGAACAATTAAAGGACATTTTACCCCTAAGAGTGGTGGATTGTGGGACAGTCTCCCAGTTAAATATTTAATGTTGAGCAGATTAATTCCTTCCAAAAATATGCTGGATACGTCTTTAGTTGGGATTGAGGCTGTAGGTAATAGACTGAGATGATTTATTGCTCTGTGCGACCCATGCTACTGAATAACGGAGAGGGGTTAAATATTCTGGGGTTTTCCTGGATTCTGTTTGTGGATCAGAGTGTTATTTACACATAAACTTCCCTGAGGAGATTAATGGATGCGTTAGAGGCTGTGATGAAGTAGACGGTACGTCATCTGCAGAAAAAGATGGGTCAAATGTATTTTTATGTTTATGTTTTTATGTTTATATAGTCACCATTGGCGGCTGTGCCTTCAGATCTGGAATTCCCTCCCTGATCCTCTCCGCCTCTCTCTCCTCCTTTGTTAAAACGCTCCTTAAAAAAACCTACCTCTAGGACCAAGCTTTTGGTCCCCTCTCCTAATATCTCCTTATGTGGCTCGGTGTCAAATTTTCTCTGATTTGTGCTCCTGAGAAGCACCTTGGGACGTTTTATTATGTTAAAGATGCTGTATAAATGCAAGTTGTTGTCTGTTCAAAACAGAAATGATTGCTCAGTTGTGTCAGAGATGAACCCCTAAGTACCTAAAGGTTCCATTAGTAACGGCCTGTCCAAATAGCCAACAAGCACATACTTTGCACGAAATGATCTTTCACCTTGGTACAGGAAGGGTGGGGTTGTTATTGAGTGGGGAGTTGCAACACAACGTCTGAGGTGCGCCCTTGCTGTGAATAACTTCGAAGAGAAATGAAAGGGCACAATTTGTTTGTTGTAAGATGTGCTCTCTGCGCAGTGTGGTTTGTGAAGGGTGGAGAGGAAGTGGGCAGGGAAGGTGAGTGAAAAACCCCCCTGTTAAAAACATTGGCCTTTTAGTAAGAGATAGCGATCAGCACGGAGAGGGGAGCTGTGCGTACTGACCAGATCACAAGGTGGGGCACCTAACAACTGTACAAATACAAATGCAAAAAGCAAAGCCACCCTTCGCACATGCAGCTTGATGTGTGATACCGCTAACACACTGGAGGGTCTCACAGATTAGAAAGCAAGATACTTCCCCTCACGGAGCCCTGAGTATCGAAAACACCGCAATCACATTTGATGACACATCTAACGAATCATAAATTGTGGCAACTTTATTTCACTAGAGCCCCAAATAAACACAAACAAGTTTACAATGATACAGCTTCCATTAAATTCTGGGCTCTTGTCCTTTGGCGACATGTACTCGCTATCATTTTCTTACAGTCTCTTCCCCCCTGCCCAATTAACCCCCCACCCCCCCCCCCCCCCAACTTTATCTGGGAGGATTCAGCAGGTAACTTGCTCCTCGGCAGACACCCAGCAGCAGGTGAGAGTGGCCTTGAAGGTCCATTCGGGGCAATCTGCTTTTCCTGTTCCTTTTGGGAACCTCCCATTTCCCCCTCCCCCTCATACTACCCCCTCCCATTCCCGCCTCTCCCCTCCCATTCCCGCCTCTCCCCTCCCATTCCCGCCTCTCCCCGCCCATTCCTCCCACCCCACCTCTGGTTGGACATATTCCTGGAGGTTTTATCGCATAATCTCCCAGCCTCTCGCTCCCGCCATTGGTCGCCTGACACGTCCATCCGCGCGGAGCCCCGCCAATCAGAAAGTGACAGACTCTTTGTTACTCGATTGGATCTTTTCCCCATCTCCAACATTTTTATAATTAACAAACAAAAGTGTTCAAAGACATTTTTTTTAAAAACACAATTTTTTTTTTAAAACGACCCTGAGATTTTCTCCTGGTTTTTGGTCACAGCAGTGTCCTGGAGATAAATCTTCAATTCCTAGAGACTCCAGGGCAATCCTGGAGAGTTGGCAACCCCGACCTCTACCCCAGACCCTGAGATCCAAAATCAGCTCAATGAGGAGTAGGGCTGAAGCACGTTGCTGTGATGAGTCAATCTGGTGACACCCTGCTCACAGCACCAAATCCCAGCGCCGAGCCCCAGCGCGGAGCCCCTGCGCCGAGCCCCAGCGCCGAGACCCAGCCCCAGCGCGGAGCCCCAGCGCGGAGCCCCTGCGCCGAGCCCCAGCGCCGAGACCCAGCGCGGAGCCCCAGCGCGGAGTCCCAGCGCCGAGCCCCAGCCCCAGCGCCGAGCCCCAGCGCGGAGCCCCAGTCCCAGCGCCGAGCCCCAGCGCGGAGCCCCAGCCCCAGCCCCAGCCCCAGCCCCAGCGCCGAGACCCATCTCGACGGGAGCCCAGATTGGAGGAGTGGACCAGGAGGCTCAACAGGCCTAATTTGCACTGCTCCCAATAACCTGATCAAAACAAATGGCTGGAAATTTCCAAGTCCATGAGACGCACTCCCTGACCAACTATCCCTCTTTCTAATCCGTGTTACCGTCAAGCGAGTGTTCAAACCAGAAGCTGAGTCTCAGATAACGTATCCTTTAAAACAATAAATGTGTTTGATATCAATGAAAAACCTTGGGACAAAAATACTGAACCAGGTCATGTGAGCACCTTGCCTCTCCCCCAAGCAGTTGCTAAGAAGTCCATCTATTGGCCCGTACTGACTCAAACTAATTCCCTGTGGGCAGAGCTCTGCTCTGTAACACTTGTAGATAAACTGTTGACAAGTTAATGTCAGAATAACTAAAGTACAATGCACTTCCTGGTTCAGTGCATCACTGGTGGACCATCAATTGACAAAGTTTAGATTCTTTTTGTAACTTCACCAGTACTTTAAGGTAAGAGTAGATGAAAACTATGAAGCAGAGGGCTATGGGGAGAGAGTGGGGCAGTGGGATTAGTTTGGGATTGATACAGGGCTAATGGGGAGAGAGTGGGGCAGTGGGATTAGTTTGGGATTGATACAGGGCTATGGGGAGAGAGTGGGGCAGTGGGATTAGTGTGGGATTGATACAGGGCTATGGGGAGAGAGTGGGGCAGTGGGATTAGTGTGGATGATACAGGGCCATGGGGAGAGAGTGGGGCAGTGGGATTAGTTTGGGATTGATACAGGGCTATGGGGAGAGAGTGGGGCAGTGGGATTAGTTTGGGGATTGATACAGGGCCATGGGGAGAGAGTGGGGCAGTGGGATTAGTTTGGGAATTATATAGGGCTATAGGGAGAGAGTGGGGCAGTGGGATTAGTTTGGGATTGATACAGGGCTATGGAGAGAGAGTGGGGCAGTGGGATTAGTTTGGGATTGATACAGGGCTATGGAGAGAGAGCAGGGCAGTGGGATTAGTTTGGGGATTGATACAGGGCTATGGGGAGAGAGTGGGGCAGTGGGATTAGTTTGGGATTGATACAGGGCTATGGGGAGAGAGTGGGGCAGTGGGATTAGTTTGGGATTGATACAGGGTCATGGGGAGAGCACAGGTCAGTGGGATTAGTTTGGGATTGATACAGGGCTATAGGGAGAGAGTGGGGCAGTGGGATTAGTTTGGGATTGATACAGGGTCATGGGGAGAGCACAGGTCAGTGGGATTAGTTTGGGATTGATACAGGGCTATAGGGAGAGAGTGGGGCAGTGGGATTAGTTTGGGGATTGATACAGGGCCATGGGGAGAGAGTGGGGCAGTGGGATTAGTGTGGGATTGATACAGGGCCATGGGGAGAGAGTGGGGCAGTGGGATTAGTTTGGGATTGATACAGGGCCATGGGAGAGAGTGGGGCAGTGGGATTAGTTTGGGATTGATACAGGGCCATGGGGAGAGAGTGGGGCAGTGGGATTAGTTTGGGATTGATACAGGGCTATGTGGAGAGAGTGGGGCAGTGGGATTAGTTTGGGGATTGATACAGGGCCATGGGAGAGAGTGGGGCAGTGGGATTAGTTTGGGATTGATACAGGGCAATGGGGAGAGAGTGGGGCAGTGGGATTAGTTTGGGAATGATATAGGGCTATAGGGAGAGAGTGGGGCAGTGGGATTAGTTTGGGATTGATACAGGGCTATGGAGAGAGAGTGGGGCAGTGGGATTAGTTTGGGATTGATACAGGGCTATGGAGAGAGAGCAGGGCAGTGGGATTAGTTTGGGGATTGATACAGGGCCATGGGGAGAGAGTGGGGGGGGGGGGGGGGGGGGGGGGGGGGGGGGGGGGGGGGGGGGGGGGGGGGGGGGGGGGGGGGGGGGGGGGGGGGGGTGGGGGGGGGGGGGGGGGGGGGGGTGGGGGGGGGGGGGGGGGGGGGGGGGGGGGGGGGGGGGGGGGGGGGGGGGGGGGGGGGGGAGGGGGGGGGGGGGGGCAGTGGGATTAGTTTGGGATTGATACAGGGTCATGGGGAGAGACTGGTCAGTGGGATTAGTTTGGGATTGATACAGGGCTATAGGGAGAGAGTGGGGCAGTGGGATTAGTTTGGGATTGATACAGGGCATGGGGAGAGAGTTGGGCAGTGGGATTAGTTTGGGATTGATACAGGGCTATGGGGAGAGAGTGGGGCAGTGGGATTAGTTTGGGATTGATACAGGGCTATGGGGAGAGAGTGGGGCAGTGGGATTAGTTTGGGGATTGATACAGGGCCATGGGGAGAGAGTGGGGCAGTGGGATTAGTTTGGGGATTGATACAGGGCTATGGGGAGAGAGTGGGGCAGTGGGATTAGTTTGGGATTGATACAGGGCCATGGGGAGAGAGTGGGGCAGTGGGATTAGTTTGGGATTGATACAGGGCTATGGAGAGAGAGCAGGGCAGTGGGATTAGTTTGGGGATTGATACAGGGCCATGGGGAGAGAGTTGGGCAGTGGGATTAGTTTGGGATTGATACAGGGTCTATGGGGAGAGCTGGGGCAGTTGGATTAGTTTGGGATTGATACAGGGCCTATGGGAGAGAGTGGGGCAAGTGGGATTAGTTTGGGATTGATACAGGGCTATAGGGAGAGAGTGGGGCAGTGGGATTAGTTTGGGATTGATACAGGGGCTATGGGGAGAGAGTGGGGCAGTGGGATTAGTTTGGGATTGATACAGGGTCATGGGGAGAGCACAGGTCAGTGGGATTAGTTTGGGATTGATACAGGGCCATGGGAGAGTGTTGGGCAGTGGGATTAGTTTGGATTGATACAGGGTCATGGGGAGAGCACAGGTCAGTGGGATTAGTTTGGGATTGATACAGGGTCATGGGGAGAGAGCGGGGCAGTGGGATTAGTTTGGGATTGATACAGGGCTATGGGGAGAGAGTGGGGCAGTGGATTAGTGTGGGATTGATACAGGGCTATGGGGAGAGAGTGGGGCAGTGGATTAGTGTGGGATTGATACAGGGCCATGGGGAGAGAGTGGGCAGTGGGATTAGTTTGGGATTGATACAGGGCTATGGGGAGAGAGTGAGATTAATACAGGGCTATGGAGAGAGAGCAGGGCAGTGGGATTAGTTTGGGATTGATACAGGGTTATGGGGAGAGAGTGGGGCAGTGGGATTAGTTTGGGATTGATACAGGGTCATGGGGAGAGCACAGGTCAGTGGGATTAGTTTGGGATTGATACAGGGCTATAGGGAGAGAGTGGGGCAGTGGGATTAGTTTGGGATTGATACAGGGTCATGGGGAGAGAGTGGGGCAGTGGGATTAGTTTGGGATTGATACAGGGTCATGGGGAGAGCACAGGTCAGTGGGATTAGTTTGGGGATTGATACAGGGCTATAGGGAGAGAGTGGGGCAGTGGGATTAGTTTGGGATTGATACAGGGTCATGGGGAGAGCACAGGTCAGTGGGATTAGTTTGGGATTGATACAGGGCTATAGGGAGAGAGTGGGGCAGTGGGATTAGTTTGGGGATTGATACAGGGCCATGGGGAGAGAGTGGGGCAGTGGGATTAGTGTGGGATTGATACAGGGCCATGGGGAGAGAGTGGGGCAGTGGGATTAGTTTGGGGATTGATACAGGGCCATGGGGAGAGAGTGGGGCAGTGGGATTAGTTTGGGGATTGATACAGGGCCATGGGGAGAGAGTGGGGCAGTGGGATTAGTTTGGGATTGATACAGGGCTATGTGGAGAGAGTGGGGCAGTGGGATTAGTTTGGGGATTGATACAGGGCCATGGGGAGAGAGTGGGGCAGTGGGATTAGTTTGGGATTGATACAGGGCAATGGGGAGAGAGTGGGGCAGTGGGATTAGTTTGGGAATGATATAGGGCTATAGGGAGAGAGTGGGGCAGTGGGATTAGTTTGGGATTGATACAGGGCTATGGAGAGAGAGTGGGGCAGTGGGATTAGTTTGGGATTGATACAGGGCTATGGAGAGAGAGCAGGGCAGTGGGATTAGTTTGGGGATTGATACAGGGCCATGGGGAGAGAGTGGGGCAGTGGGATTAGTTTGGGATTGATACAGGGTCATGGGGAGAGCACAGGTCAGTGGGATTAGTTTGGGATTGATACAGGGCTATAGGGAGAGAGTGGGGCAGTGGGATTAGTTTGGGATTGATACAGGGCCATGGGGAGAGTGTTGGGCAGTGGGATTAGTTTGGGATTGATACAGGGCTATGGGGAGAGAGTGGGGCAGTGGGATTAGTTTGGGATTGATACAGGGCTATGGGGAGAGAGTGGGGCAGTGGGATTAGTTTGGGATTGATACAGGGCCATGGGGAGAGAGTGGGGCAGTGGGATTAGTTTGGGGATTGATACAGGGCTATGGGGAGAGAGTGGGGCAGTGGGATTAGTTTGGGATTGATACAGGGCCATGGGGAGAGAGTGGGGCAGTGGGATTAGTTTGGGATTGATACAGGGCTATGGAGAGAGAGCAGGGCAGTGGGATTAGTTTGGGGATTGATACAGGGCCATGGGGAGAGAGTTGGGCAGTGGGATTAGTTTGGGATTGATACAGGGCTATGGGGAGAGAGTGGGGCAGTTGGATTAGTTTGGGATTGATACAGGGCTATGGGGAGAGAGTGGGGCAGTGGGATTAGTTTGGGATTGATACAGGGCTATAGGGAGAGAGTGGGGCAGTGGGATTAGTTTGGGATTGATACAGGGCTATGGGGAGAGAGTGGGGCAGTGGGATTAGTTTGGGATTGATACAGGGTCATGGGGAGAGCACAGGTCAGTGGGATTAGTTTGGGATTGATACAGGGCCATGGGGAGAGTGTTGGGCAGTGGGATTAGTTTGGGATTGATACAGGGTCATGGGGAGAGCACAGGTCAGTGGGATTAGTTTGGGATTGATACAGGGTCATGGGGAGAGAGCGGGGCAGTGGGATTAGTTTGGGATTGATACAGGGCTATGGAGAGAGTGGGGCAGTGGGATTAGTTTGGGATTGCTCTAGCAAAGTGCAGGCACAGACACGATGGGCCGAATGTCCTCCTTCTGTGCAGTAAACTTCTGTGGTTGAATGGTTTTGAATCTTTATTCAAGTCACTCGACTGTAATCTCACTGATCCTCCTGAATAGTCGAAAATCCGGAGGTGAGTTGAACGAATCAGTGGTCTTGACACGGAACCTTGCTCGACGGAAAATTGGGAAAAGTGCGAGTGAAGCAAATCCGATCGAAGTTACGAGTTTCAAAAACGTTCTCGTACAAAGTAATGAGATGTGCGGCTACACTCGTGATATCGAAACTACAGCCGAAGGGGGAATTTCAGCTCCATCTGTCATTTGAAGAAAAGGCTGAGGTTTTTTTTTTGAATGAATTAAAATGGAGGAAGAAGATTAGTTTTGAGGATTACATGTGGAGCTGGTCGAGGTGACGGGCGACAGCAACTTTCCGGTTACCTCCTCCTGCTCCGCGTCTCCCGCTGTCTTTTTCTTCGAACCCTTTGCTTGTGCGTTTTTGCACTGTTTGGGTACCTTTGCCGATGTTGCCTTGCTCGTTTTAGACCTGGGCTGGAAAAAAAATGCCAAATGTGGATTAGGAAAAAAACAAGTTGAATACTTCCAATTGTATCTCAAAATCTAGACATACACGCACAGAGTTATCTGTTGGAAGATAAACTCTAATCTCAGAATTGTGTCTGTCCATTAAAAAAAGAAAGACTTGTATTTCTACAGCACTTTTCTTGACCTCAGGATGTCCCAAAGCGCTTTACAGCCAATGAAGTGCTTCTGAAGTGTAGTCACTGTTGTAATGTAGGAAACACAGCAGCCAATTTGCGCACAGCAAGATCCCACAAACAGCAATGTGATAATGACCAGATAATCTGTTTTAGTGATGTTGGTTGAGGGATAAATATTGGCCAGGACATCGGGAAGAACTCCCCTTCTTTCTTCGAAATAGTGCCATGGGATCTTTTACGTCCACTTGAGAGGGCAGACGAGGCCTTGAATTAATATCTCATCCGAAAGACGGTACCTCCAACAGCGCGGCACTCCCTCGGCGCTGACCCTCCGACAGCGCGGCGCTCCCTCGGCGCTGACCCTCCGACAGCGCGGCGCTCCCTCGGCGCTGACCCTCCGACAGCTCGGCGCTGACCCTCCGACAGCTCGGCGCTGACCCTCCGACAGCGCGGCGCTCCCTCGGCGCTGACCCTCCGACAGCGCGGCGCTCCCTCGGCGCTGACCCTCCGACAGCGCGGCGCTCCCTCGGCGCTGACCCTCCGACAGCGCGGCGCTCCCTCGGCGCTAACCCTCCGACAGCGCGGCGCACCCTCGGCGCTGACCCTCCGACAGCGCGGCGCTCCCTCGGCGCTGACTCTCCGACAGGGCAGCGCTCCCTCAGCACTGCACTGGGAATGTCAGCTTGGATTATGGGCTCAAGTCTCTGGAATGGGACTCGAACCCAGAATTTTCTGAGTCACGGCTGACATCTTAAATTTAAGATTAGTGGGGAGAGCTGTGGGGGTCGAGCCCCCCAATATCCCAACATGCTCCCTGCCGATGGAGCTCTGTACCAGGAGTGTGAATTCATAAAATTATCCTGACATCCCTTGCCCGAGGACCTCTTAAATTGTTTTCTTTTAATTTATGCTGCCGCTTATTTACCATGAAGACCAGTTCAAAGCTTTGCAACGTAACTAAGGAATGATGCAGCACGATGCAGTGTGACTTTGGGGTTAAGTCAAGTGGATAATTCAACACTGTTAGAAGGACGGAGGATACCATAGGGTCCCTGGTGTGATGGGCAGCCTGGAGGTAGTTGAATCCAATGTAAAGTAACACTCATATTAAATATGTTTCAGAACTGTAATTGTTCTTTTACAGTGTAATACAACAACCTGCATTTATATAGCGCCTTTAACATAGTAAAACGTCCCAAGGCGCTTCACAGGAGCGATTATCAAACAAAAATTTGACACCGAGCCACAAAAGGAGATATTGGGACAGGTGACCAAAAGTTTGGTCAAAGAGGTAGGTTTTAAGGAGAGTCTTAAAGGAGGAGAGGGAGGCGGAGAGGTTTAGGGAGGGAATTCCAGAGCTTAGGGCCCAGGCAGCTGAAGGCACAGCCGCCAATGGTGGAGCGATGGAAATCGGGGATGCGCAAGAGGCCAGAATTGGAGGAGCGCAGAGATCTCGGAGGGGTGTAGCCTCATCGGATCTAAATAACTTTAGTTTTGGTTGGTGTGAACACAGAAATTTTTGAACAGCCTGCCAGGTCCAGGAGTTAAATTGTCCTCATAACATCACTGTGAACAACACACAATGACGAATTTGGGACATTCTATGGGCCTCTCTCTGCGTTGTACCAGCGCTGGTGTCTCTCTGAGATCTAGAGCAGTACCTTTGAGTCCTGAGCGATGTACCAGCCGCGGGGATACCGAGCAATGTTGTCCATGTGTTTCTCAGCTTTATACCAGTCCTCGAGCCACTTGAGATGATCGTACTGGGGCTCGACCTGCTTCAGGCGCTCCAGAATGGTCTTGTTTTCACGAGTGACTCTCCGCAGTTCTCGCTGACGCTTTTCGCTGTTCAAACTGATTTACAAAAAGATGGAAGTTTAAGAAAAAGCTCGTCTAGTCCTCAGGACATCACTAAGTGCCTCACAGCCGGTGAATTACTTTTGAATTGCAGTCACTGTTATCATATTGGCAAAGACAACAACCAATTTGCTTATAGCAAGATCCCACAAATAGCAATGAGCTGAATGACTAGTTAAGGGATAAATATTGTCCAGGACACCGGGGAGAACTCCCCTGCACTTCTTCGAACTAGTGCCATGAGATCTTAAACGTCCACCTGAGAGGGCAGACAGGGCCTCGTTTAACGTCTCACCCGAAAGACAGCACCTCCAACAATGCAGCGCTCCCTCGGTACTGACCCTCCGACAGTGCAGCGCTCCCTCAGTACTGCCCCTCCGACAGTGCAGCGCTCCCTCAGTACTGCCCCTCCGACAGTGCAGCGCTCCCTCAGTACTGACCCTCCGACAGTGCAGCACTCTCTCAGTACTGACCCTCCGACAGTGCAGCACTCCTTCCTTACTGCCCCTCCGACAGTGCAGCGCTCCCTCAGTACTGCCCCTCCGACAGTGCAGCGCTCCCTCAGTACTGCCCCTCCGACAGTGCAGCGCTCCCTCAGTACTGCCCCTCCGACAGTGCAGCGCTCCCTCAGTACTGCCCCTCCGACAGTGCAGCACTCCCTCCTTACTGCCCCTCCGACAGTGCAGCGCTCCCTCAGTACTGACCCTCCGACAGTGCAGCACTCCCTCCTTACTGCCCCTCCGACAGTGCAGCACTCCCTCAGTACTGCCCCTCCGACAGTGCAGTGCTCCCTCAGTACTGCCCCTCCGACAGTGCAGCGCTCCCTCAGTACTGACCCTCCGACAGTGCAGTGCTCCCTCAGTACTGACCCTCCGACAGTGCAGCGCTCCCTCAGTACTGACCCTCCGACAGTGCAGCGCTCCCTCAGTACTGACCCTCCGACAGTGCAGCGCTCCCTCAGTACTGACCCCCCGACAGTGCAGCGCTCCCTCAGTACTGCCCCTCCGACAGTGCAGCGCTCCCTCAGTACTGACCCTCCGACAGTGCAGCGCTCCCTCAGTACTGACCCTCCGACAGTGCAGCCCTCCCTCAGTACTGACCCTCCGACAGTGCAGCGCTCCCTCAGTACTGCCCCTCCGACAGTGCAGCGCTCCCTCAGTACTGACCCTCCGACAGTGCAGCGCTCCCTCAGTACTGCCCCTCCGACAGTGCATCACTCCCTCCTTACTGCCCCTCCGACAGTGCAGCGCTCCCTCAGTACTGACCCTCCGACAGTGCAGCGCTCCCTCAGTACTGACCCTCCGACAGTGCAGCGCTCCCTCCTTACTGCCCCTCCGACAGTGCAGCGCTCCCTCAGTACTGCCCCTCCGACAGTGCAGCGCTCCCTCAGTACTGCCCCTCCGACAGTGCAGCCCTCCCTCAGTACTGACCCTCCGACAGTGCAGCGCTCCCTCAGTACTGACCCTCCGACAGTGCAGCGCTCCCTCAGTACTGACCCTCCGACAGTGCAGCACTCCCTCCTTACTGCCCCTCCGACAGTGCAGCACTCCCTCCTTACTGCCCCTCCGACAGTGCAGCGCTCCCTCAGTACTGCCCCTCCGACAGTGCAGCGCTCCCTCAGTACTGCCCCTCCGACAGTGCAGCGCTCCCTCAGTACTGACCCTCCGACAGTGCAGTGCTCCCTCAGTACTGACCCTCCGACAGTGCAACGCTCCCTCAGTACTGACCCTCCGACAGTGCAGCGCTCCCTCAGTACTGACCCTCCGACAGTGCAGCGCTCCCTCAGTACTGACCCTCCGACAGTGCAGCGCTCCCTCAGTACTGCCCCTCCGACAGTGCAGCGCTCCCTCAGTACTGACCCTCCGACAGTGCAGCGCTCCCTCAGTACTGACCCTCCGACAGTGCAGCCCTCCCTCAGTACTGACCCTCCGACAGTGCAGCCCTCCCTCAGTACTGACCCTCCGACAGTGCAGCGCTCCCTCAGTACTGACCCTCCGACAGTGCAGCGCTCCCTCAGTACTGCCCCTCCGACAGTGCAGCGCTCCCTCAGTACTGCCCCTCCGACAGTGCAGCGCTCCCTCAGTACTGACCCTCCGACAGTGCAGCACTCCCTCCTTACTGCCCCTCCGACAGTGCAGCGCTCCCTCAGTACTGACCCTCCAACAGTGCAGCGCTCCCTCAGTACTGCCCCTCCGACAGTGCAGCGCTCCCTCAGT
Organism: Heptranchias perlo; assembly: GCF_035084215.1. Taxonomy (NCBI): domain Eukaryota; kingdom Metazoa; phylum Chordata; class Chondrichthyes; order Hexanchiformes; family Hexanchidae; genus Heptranchias; species Heptranchias perlo. The sequence continues at coordinate 110,415,987 of NC_090330.1, forward strand.
ACTGCCCCTCCGACAGTGCAGCGCTCCCTCAGTACTGCCCCTCCGACATTGCAGTGCTCCCTCAGTACTGACCCTCCGACAGTGCAGCGCTCCCTCAGTACTGCCCCTCCGACAGTGCAGCGCTCCCTCAGTACTGACCCTCCGACAGTGCAGCGCTCCCTCAGTACTGACCCTCTGACAGTGCAGCGCTCCCTCAGTACTGCCCCTCCGACAGTGCAGCGCTCCCTCAGTACTGACCCTCCGACAGTGCAGCGCTCCCTCAGTACTGCCCCTCCGACAGTGCAGCACTCCCTCCTTACTGCCCCTCCGACAGTGCAGCGCTCCCTCAGTACTGACCCTCCGACAGTGCAGCGCTCCCTCAGTACTGACCCTCCGACAGTGCAGCGCTCCCTCAGTACTGCCCCTCCGACAGTGCAGCGCTCCCTCAGTACTGACCCTCCGACAGTGCAGCACTCCCTCCTTACTGCCCCTCCGACAGTGCAGCACTCCCTCCTTACTGCCCCTCCGACAGTGCAGCGCTCCCTCAGTACTGCCCCTCCGACAGTGCAGCGCTCCCTCAGTACTGCCCCTCCGACAGTGCAGCGCTCCCTCAGTACTGACCCTCCGACAGTGCAGAGCTCCCTCAGTACTGAGCCTCCGTCAGTGCAGCGCTCCCTCAGTACTGACCCTCCGACAGTGCAGCGCTCCCTCAGTACAGCACCGGGAGTGCCAGCCCAGACAAAATTGGTGACCATGATGCTCAATTTCACCATGACTGTGTGGGACTTGGCTCAATAAACCTTCATTTTGATTTGTTCACATGTTTCCTCTCACCATCAGGACTCCTCAACATCCTGTTCTCACTAAGCTCTCCAGCTGCTGAAAAGTCTAATAACATTACACAACATGGTGTGTACACCGGGGTTGCCAACTCTGGTTGGACGTATTCCTGGATGTTTCATCACCCGACCTCCTGCCTCCAACGACCCCGCCCTCACACTCCCGCCATTGGTCGCCCAACACGTCCATCCTTACAGAACTCCGCCTTCCCACGGCCAATTGGACGGCAAACAGGCTCTTAATTACCCGATTGGATGATGCTGGACTGTCAGTCAAACAGCCTTTTTAACCCGTCTCCAATATTTTTATTAGTAATAAATGTTCAAAGAAAAATTAAAAAAAATCACACAATTTTTTTATGCCCCCATGATTTTTCTCCCGGTTTTTTTTGCTCCCAGCAGTGTTCTGGAGATTAATCTTTAATTGCTGGAGACTCCTGGGCAATCCTGGAGGGTTGGCAACCTGAGATGTGTAACAAAAGAATCTAAAAATTCACAATTCAGGGGCTCTGCTCGCTCACTAATTGGCTGTAGCAGCACTGAAACCTCACTGGCACACAGCTACTTCATTACTGTCAGACTGCACATCCACAAAGGAAAATCAGGAAAGTTACCTTTTAGATTTATACTCATTCTTGTTGTCAATTCGGCCTCTGGTCCTCATGATCGCAGACATCTTTTCAAGCAAAATCTGGTTATCCCTCTCAATGGTGGAGAGTCTCTCTTCCTCAATCTGTAATAATAAATATTAAATACGATCAGCAACTTTCAACTTTTGTCCTTGTGCGAGAGGATAAACTCACGTTTCAGATGCAAGGAGGTGAAACCGACTTTCAGGCCACAGCTGGCTGTTATGGAAACTGACTGCGTCAGCCCAGAGAAACAAGAAAGACTTGCATTTATATAGCGCCTTTCACAATCTCAGGATGACCCAAAGCGCTTTACAGCCAATGGAGTACTTTGTGAAGTGTAGTCACTGTTGTGATGTAGGAAATGCAGCAGCCAGTTTGAGCACAGCAAGATCCCACAAACAGCAATGGGATAATGACCACATTATCTGTTTTTAGCTGTTGGTCGAGGGATAAATATTGGTCAGGACAACGAGGAGAACTCCCCATCTCGTCTTCAAAATAGTGCCTGGAATCTTTTATGTCCAACTGAGAGGGCAGGCGGGACCTCGGTTTAAAGTCTCATCTGAAAGACGGCTTCTACAGTGTGTGGTGCTGAGAGTTCGGTGAGTGTGGGAGTTCGGTGCAGTGGGGGAAGGAGGTGCTGCTTTGCCTTGCTTTTCCTGACTTTTTCCCCAGAGCGGCAGTGTACCTGAGAGTAGAAGACTGAGATTGGGGAAAAAAAGCAGCAGCAGACCTACAACAAGAGAAAACTACTGTGCGACGTCACAGGTGAGGCAGGAGAGTCTGAGAGGTGAGCACAGGATAAAAGGGGAGACCTAGAGCGGGAAGAGAGTCCGAGAGTCTGAGGCAAGTCATGGCAGCACAGCTCGCACCCGTGATATGCTCCTCCTGCACGATGTGGGAAGTCATGGACACTACCAGTGTCCCTGGCGACCATGTGTGCAGGAAGTGTGTCCAGCTGCAGCTACTGGCTAACCGCATTTCGGAGCTGGAGCTGCGGGTGGATTCACTGTGGAGCATCCGCGATGCTGAGACTATCGTGGATAGCACGTTCAGTGAGGTGGTCACACCGCAGGTAAAGACTACGCAGGCAGAAAGGAAATGGGTGACCGCCAGGCAGAGTAAAAGGACGAGGCAGGTAGAGCAGGAGTCCCCTGGGGCCATCTCCCTCTCAAACAGATATTCTGCTTTAGATACTGTTGGGGGAGATGGCTTATCAGGGGAAAGCAGCAAGAGCCAGGTTCGGGGCACCACGGGTGGCTCTGCTGCACAGGAGGGGAGGAAGAAGAGTGGCAGGGCTATAGTGATAGGGGATTCAATTGTAAGGGGAACAGATAGGTGTTTCTGCGGCCGCAAACGTGACTCCAGGATGGTATGTTGCCTCCCTGGTGTTAGGGTCAAGGATGTCACGGAGCGGCTGCAGGGCATTCTGGAGGGGGAGGGTGAACAGCCAGTAGTCGTGGTCCATATTGGTACCAACGACATAGGTAAAAAAAGGGATGAGGTCCTGCAAGGTGAATTTAAGGAGTTAGGAGATAAATGAAAAAGCAGGACTTCAAAGGTAGTGATCTCAGGATTACTACCGGTGCCACGTGCTAGTGAGTATAGGAACAGGAGAATAGACAGGATGAATGCGTGGCTGCAGGGATGGTGTAGGAGGGAGGGATTTAGATTCCTGGGACATTGGGACCGGTTCTGGGGAAGGTGGGACCTGTACAAGCTGGACGGGTTACACCCGAGCAGGACCGGGACCAATGTCCTCGCGGGGGTGTTTGCTAGTGCTGTTGGGGAAGGTTTAAACTAGAGTGGCAGGGGGATGGGAACCTGAGCGGGGAGTCATAAGGGAATAAAGTTGAGAGCAGCAAGAGAGGGGAAGACCCAGGGGAAATCTACAATACAAATAGTACAAACAGTTGTTCAAGAACAAGTGAAAGGGAAAAGCTTAGAGCAGCGGAAAGAAAGTGTACTTTAGGCACGAGAGATAAAATAAAAACTAGAAGGTGCAAGGCGATTAACCCAGCATCAAAGCTGTGGCAGGGGGTTGGGAACCTGAGCAGGGAGACAGAGGAAAGCGTGTCAGGAAGGGACAGAAGGTATGGAGAAAAAGGTAAAGTGTTAAAAAAGGAAAAAACAGGAACTAAGTGTCACAAAACATATTTGAAAGTTCTTTATCTGAATGCACGTAGCAGTCGTAACAAAATGGACGAGTTAACGGCACAAATAATTACGTATGGGTATGATCTTGTGGCCATTACAGAAACATGGCTACAGGGTGACAACGACTGGGAATTAAATATGCCAGGGTATTTAACAATCAGGAAGGACAGGCAGGAAGGAAGGGGAGGTGGGGTGGCTATGTTAATAAGGGAAGGAATCACTGTAATACAGAGAAAAGATATTGGGACAAAGGATCAGGATAATGAAACAGTTTGGGTAGAGATAAGGAATAATAAGGGGAAAAAAACACTAGTGGGCGTAGTATATAGGCCTCCTAATAGTTGCAACTCTGCTGGAAGAAGTATTAATCAGGAAATAGTCGGGGCATGTAATAAGGGAACAGCTATAATTATGGGGGATTTTAACTATCATATTAACTGGACAAATCAAATTGGGCAGGGCAGCCTTGAGGAAGAGTTTATTGAGTGTATTAGGGATGGATTTCTTGAGCAGTATGTAACTGATCCTACAAGGGGGCAAGCAACCTTGGACCTGGTCCTGTGCAATGAGCCAGGATTAATTAATAATGTCCTAGCTAAGGATCCCCTTGGAATGAGTGACCATAACATGGTTACATTCCATATCCAATTAGAGGGTGAGAAGGTTGGTTCTCAAACAAGCGTACTGAGCTTGAATAAAGGAGACTATGATGGTATGAGAGCGGAATTGATTAAAGTGGATTGGGAAAATAGTTTAAAGGGTAAGACGGTACATGAACAGTGGTGTTCATTTAAGGAGTTATTCTACAACTTTCAAAAAATATATATTCCACTGAGGAAAAAAGGGTGTAAAAGAAATGACAGCCATCCGTGGCTAAGTAAAGAAATTAAGGATAGTATCCGACGAAAAACAAGGACATATAAGGTAGCCAAACTTAATGGGAGGATAGAAGATTGGGAAGTCTTCAAAAGACAGCAAAAAGTAACGAAAGGATTGATTAAGAAAGGGAAGATAGATTATGAAAATAAATTAGCAAAAAATATAAAAACAGATAGCAAGAGTTTCTACAGTTATATAAAAAGAAAAAGGGTGGCTAAGGCAAACGTAGGTCCCTTAGAGGATGAGACCGGGAAATTAATGGTGGGAAACATGGAGATGGCAAAAATGCTGAACAAATATTTTGTTTCAGTCTTTACGGTAGAGGACACTAAGAATATCCCAACACTGGACAAACAGGGGGCTCTAGCGGGGGAGGAGCTAAATACGATTAAAATCACTAAGGAATTGGTACTCAGTAAATTAATGGGACTCAAGGCGGATAAATCCCCTGGACCTGATAGCTTACATCCTAGGGTCTTGAGGGAAGTGGCAGTAGGGATTGTGGATGCTTTGGTAATAATTTTCCAAAATTCTCTGGACTCGGCAAAGGTCCCAGCAGATTGGAAAACTGCTAATCTAACACCGTTATTTAAAAAGGGTAGTAGGCAGAAGGCTGGAAATTATAGACCAGTTAGCCTAACATCTGTGGTGGGTAAAATTTTGGAGTCTATTATTAAGGAGACAGTAGCGGAACATTTGGATAAACATAATTTAATAGGACAAAGTCAGCATGGCTTTACAAAGGGGAAGTCATGTCTGACAAATTTGCTTGAGTTCTTTGAGGATATAACGTACAGAGTGGATAAAGGGGAACCAGTGGATGTAGTGTATTTAGACTTCCAGAAGGCATTCGACAAGGTGCCACATAAAAGATTATTGCTCAAGATAAAGAATCACTGGACTGGGGGTAATATTCTGGCATGGGTGGAGGATTGGTTATCTAACAGGAAGCAGAGAGTTGGGATAAATGGTACATTCTCGGACTGGCAACCAGTAGCCAGTGGTGTTCCGCAGGGGTCGGTGCTGGGTCCCCAACTCTTTACAATCTATATTAACGATTTGGAGGAGGGGACCGAGTGTAACATATCAAAGTTTGCAGATGATACAAAGATGGGAGGGAAAGTAGAGAGTGAGGAGGACATAAAAAACCTACAAGGGGATATAGACATGCTGGGTGAGTGGGCGGAGATTTGGCAGATGCAATACAATATTGGAAAATGTGAGGTTATGCACTTTGGCAGGAAAAATCGGAGAGCAAGTTATTATCTCAATGGCGAGAAACTGGAAAGTACTGCAGTACAAAGGGATCTGGGGGTCCTAGTGCAAGAAAATCAAAAGGTTAGTTTGCAGGTGCAGCAGGTGATCAAGAAGGCCAACGGAATGTTGGCTTTTATTGCTAGGGGGATAGAATATAAAAACAGGGAGGTATTGCTGCAGTTATATAAGGTATTGGTGAGACCGCACCTGGAATACTGCATACAGTTTTGGTGTTCATACTTAAGAAAAGACATACTTGCTCTCGAGGCAGTACAAAGAAGGTTCACTCGGTTAATTCCGGGGATGAGGGGGCGGACGTATGAGGAGAGGTTGAGTAGATTGGGACTCTACTCATTGGAGTTCAGAAGAATGAGAAGCGATCTTATTGAAACATATAAGATTGTGAAGGGGCTTGATCGGGTGGATGCGGTAAGGATGTTCCCAAGGATGGGTGAAACTAGAACGAGGGGGCATAATCTTAGGATAAGGGGCTGCTCTTTCAAAACTGAGATGAGGAGAAACTTCTTCACTCAGAGGGTAGTAGGTCTGTGGAATTTGCTGCCCCAGGAAGCTGTGGAAGCTACATCATTAAATAAATTTAAAACAGAAATAGACAGTTTCCTAGAAGTAAAGGGAATTAGGGGTTACGGGGAGCGGGCAGGAAATTGGACATGAATTTAGATTTGAGGTTAGGACCAGATCAGCCATGATCTTATTGAATGGCGGAGCAGGCTCGAGGGGCCGATTGGCCTACTCCTGCTCCTATTTCTTATGTTCTTATGTTCTACGACAGTGCGGCGCTCCCTCACTACTGACCCTGTGACAGGGCAGCACTCCCTCAGTACTGACCCTCCGACAGTGCAGCGCTCCCTCAGTACTGACCCTCCGACAGTGCAGCGCTCCCTCAGTACTGACCCTCCGACAGCGCAGCGCTCCCTCAGTACTGACCCTCCGACAGTGCGGCGCTCCCTCACTACTGACCCTGTGACAGGGCAGCACTCCCTCAGTACTGACCCTCCGACAGTGCGGCGCTCCCTCAGTACTGACCCTCCGACAGTGCAGCGCTCCCTCAGTACTGACCCTCCGACAGTGCGGCACTCCTTCGGTATTGCACTGAAGTGTCAGCCTGGATTATGTGCTCAAGTCTCTGTGGTGGGATTCGAACCCATGGCACAGGGTGACTCTGCACCTTCAGGAGAGGAGGGGAGGGGACTGAGGGAGGGAGGGGGTAATTAAATTAAAAAATGGTGAAAAGATGTGAGTGTTTCAGAAATCCGCAATTTCACACTCCACTCTGTGCATCCAATAACGCCCACATCCCGAGAATGAATTAAATAAAAAATCATCTCTCCATTTGTGCTGGCACAGTGTCATTTTCCACCCCATATTTTGGCACAAATTTCAAATATTTTCCACCAACAGTTCACCCCTAACGTGGTGTCCCGGTGGTAAACAACACTGCCCAGCACTATTCGAGCCAGAGGAATGTGTTAACTGGGCGTCTTGCTGTTAGCAGCATTGCCTGCGGTATTTTCCGCTCTGTTTCCCAGAGTCACTCGTCGCCATTATGATTTTTCCACAACTTAACACAAGCAGACTGCATAAAATCAGCTGAACCAGCACTTCGGACAGATCCTGAGAGAACCATGTGCCTAAACATGGGTAGCAGCTGTACACAGGGACGGAAGACTTTATGCCAAATTTGTTGATTCAATCTCCTTTGCAATCAATAACGGTATGCAAATAAACATGGAATTACATCGAATGTACAGCACAGAAACAGGCCATTCGGCCCAACTGGTCTATCCCGGTGTTTATGCTCCACACGAGCCCCCTCCCTCCCTACTTCATCTCACCCTATCAGCATATCCTTCTATTCCTTTCTCCCTCATGTGTTTATCCAGCTTCCCCTTAAATGCATCTACACTATTCGCCTCAACTACTCCTTGTGGGAGCGAGTTCTACATTCTAACCACTCTCTGGGTAAGAAGTTTCTCCTATCATAGAATTGTTACAGCACAGAAGGAGGCCATTTGGCCCATCGAGCCTGTGCCGGCTTTTTGTAAGTTAGTCCCATTCCCCCGCTCTCTCCCCGTAGCCCTGCAAAATTGAATCTGCTTCCACCGCCCTTTCAGGCAGCGCATTCCAGATCATAACCACTCGCTGTGTAAAAAAGTTTATCCTCAGGTCGCCTTTGGTTCTTTTGCCAATCACCTTAACTCTGTGTCCTCTGGTTCTTGACCCTTCCACCAATGGGAACAGTTTCTCTTTATTTACTTTACCTAAACCCGTCATGATTTTGAACACCTCTATCAAATCTCCTCTTAACCTTCTCTGCTCTAAGGAGAACAACCCCAGCTTCTCCAGTCTCTCCACATAACTGAAGTCCCTCATCCCTGGAACCATTCTAGTAAACCTCCTCTGCACCCTCTCAAAGGCTTTGACATCCTTCCTAAAGTGCGGTGCCCAGAAATGGACACTTTATTCCAGTCCTGAAATCCTTTTTTGGATTTATTAGTGACTATCTTATATTTATGGCCCCTAGTTTTGGTCTCTCCCACAAGTGGAAACATTTTCTCTACGTCTGCCTTGGATAATCTTTCCTTGTTGGTAATTTTAGTACCGACTAGCTGTTCAGGTCAGGTTCATACACCCTACGGGTTCCTTTTACACTTTGCACACTTTCCTTGGGTTCATTTATTATTTAATAGAAGTCACCCTGTGGGATGAGTTTCTGATCTCAGTCAAGCTGATCTGGGAAAAGAATGAACAAAAAAAGAAAATGGTGGAGGAGATAAGAGAATGACAATGGGAGGAAATAAAAGGGACAGGTGTTACCTTCAGCTTCTTAAATTTCAGGTTAAGATGAGCAAAGGTTTCAGGAGAATTGTTGTCAACCATCGATTTAGCAGCTTGGACCTGCAAAGGGAATGTCAAAGCAAAATGGGATAGTACAATAATTAAAAAGAACAGCCACCATTTTCATCCCTCGATCCTTGCAGATTATCTGTTGTAGCCGACAGTTTGATAAAGTCAGTTCCCAATATGATCTGAAAGTGGTAAATTAGTCGGCCACAGAATGATCCCAACAGAAGGCACAGACTTGCTCCAAGTGGCTCCCTTTGGCTTATGTGATTTTACCTCATTGCCTCTCACAGTTTGACTGATAAACTGAGGAGTATATTTTGACCTGCGAGGAGGAGAATAGGATTTTTTTAAAAATCAAATAGTCTTTTAAAAAAAAGAATATTTACCTGGTGTGTATCTTCAGGTAATCATTTTACATCCACACAACCCACACCTACACTCTGTCTACTCTCACCTACACTCTCTTTACTCTCACCTACACTCTCTCTTTACTCTCACCTACACTCTCTCTTTACTCTCACCTACACTCTCTTTACTCTCACCTACACTCTCTCTTTACTCTCACCTACACTCTCTCTTTACTCTCACCTACACTCTCTTTACTCTCACCTACACTCTCTCTTTACTCTCACTTACACTCTCTTTACTCTCACCTACACTCTCTTTACTTTCACCTACACTCTCTTTACTCTCACCTACACTCTCTTTACTCTCACCTACACTCTCTTTACTCTCACCTACACTCTCTTTACTCTCACCTACTCTCTCTTTACTCTCACCTACACTCTGTCTACTCTCACCTACACACTCTTTACTCTCACCTACACTCTCTTTACTCTCACCTACACTCTCTCTTTACTCTCACCTACACTCTCTCTTTACTCTCACCTACACACTCTTTACTCTCACCTACACTCTCTCTTTACTCTCACCTACACTCTCTTTACTCTCACCTACACTCTCTCTTTACTCTCACCTACACTCTCTCTTTACTCTCACCTACACTCTCTCTTTACTCTCACCTACACTCTGTCTACTCTCACCTACACACTCTTTACTCTCACCTACACTCTCTTTACTCTCACCTACACTCTCTTTACTCTCACCTACACTCTCTTTACTCTCACCTACACTCTCTTTACTCTCACCTACACTCTCTCTTTACTCTCACCTACACTCTCTCTTTACTCTCACCTACACTCTCTCTTTACTCTCACCTACACTCTCTTCACTCTCACCTACACTCTCTTCACTCTCACCTACACTCTCTTTACTCTCACCTACACTCTCTCTTTACTCTCACCTACACTCTCTCTTTACTCTCACCTACACTCTCTTTACTCTCACCTACACACTCTTCACTCTCACCTACACTCTCTTTACTCTCACCTACACTCTCTTTACTCTCACCTACTCTCTCTTTACTCTCACCTACACACTCTTTACTCTCACCTACACTCTCTTTACTCTCACCTACACTCTCTTTACTCTCACCTACACCCTCTTTACTCTCACCTACACTCTCTTTACTCTCACCTACACTCTCTTTACTCTCACCTACACTCTCTTTACTCTCACCTACACTCTCTTTACTCTCACCTACACTCTCTTTACTCTCACCTACACTCTCTTTACTCTCACCTACACTCTTTTTACTCTCACCTACACACTCTTTACTCTCACCTACACTCTCTTTACTCTCACCTACGCTCTCTTTACTCTCACCTACGCTCTCTTTACTCTCACCTACACTCTTTTTACTCTCACCTACACTCTTTTTACTCTAACCTACACACTCTTTACTCTCACCTACACTCTCTTTACTCTCACCTACACTCTCTTTACTCTCACCTACACTCTTTTTACTCTCACCTACACTCTCTTTACTCTCACCTACACTCTCTTTACTCTCACCTACACTCTCTTTACTCTCACCACTACACTCTTTACTCTCACCTACACTCTCTTTACTCTCACCTACACACTCTTTACTCTCACTTACACTCTCTTTACTCTCACCTACGCTCTCTTTACTCTCACCTACACACTCTTTACTCTCACCTACACTCTCTTTACTCTCACCTACACTCTCTTTACTCTCACCTACACTCTCTTTACTCTCACCTACGCTCTCTTTACTCTCACCTACACTCTTTTTACTCTCACCTTAACCGTCTTCATTTGTGTTTATATTTCTTTTCGTTGGCTTGTCCAGGTTTGGACAGGGATTGTTTTTTAGCGCTGTTGCCTTATTGGTGGATTAATCCTAATTCAGAACACCAATATCTATTAGTATCAGCAACTGGAGATATTTAGGAGTTAGTGGGAGCAGGGCCCTTTGACGCCCCATTGGTCCATGCAGATAAAAGCTGGGACAGCCTGATTTGTGTAATTGTAATCAATAACACGCACAAACCGTTGCCATGGAGAGTACACCGACGTTCAAAGGCCATCCTCCAGTTTACAGCAGGAATTATGTGGCGCTAACTCTCACCTGTTTAATGCACCTTCTGTTGTAATGAGTTCCTTTTTCAGTCTTGTCAGAAGATCCCAATAAACTTGCTACCCTAACATCATCATTCTAATGTTTATAGAACACACTATCGTACCATACCTGCATACTTCTCCATATATTGATTCCCCTGGAGTTTTTAGTGACCATCACTAATCCCATTGGCTCCCGATCCGGCAACGCCTCGATTTTAAAATTCTCATCCTTGTTTTCAAATCCCTCCACGGCCCTCGCCCCTCCCTATCTCTGTAACCTCCTCCAGCCCTACAACCCTCCGAGGTCTCTGCGCTCCTCCCAATTCTGGCCTCTTGCGCATCCCCGATTTTAATCGCTCCACCATTGGCGGCCGTGCCTTCAGCTGCCTGGGTCCCTAAGCTCTGGAATTCCCCTCTCCACCTCTCCTCCTTTAAGACCCTCCTTAAAACCTACCTCTTGGACCAAGCTCCTGTCCTAATATCTCATGCGGCTCAGAGTCAAATTTTGTTTGATGATCGCTCCTGTGAAGCGCCTTGGGACATTTTACTACGTTAAAGGCGCTACATAAATGCAGGTTGTTGTTGTTGTGGTGAAGATTCCCTCCGTTCTTCACCTGAGGTTACAGACAATGGTGGATTTTTCCCCCACTTTCCGCCACTATCTTGCCTGAATTGGGGAAGGATACCAGAGGCTAGTCCGTGGCTAATTAAAGAAGTTAAGGAGAGTATTAGATTAAAAGAAGAGGCCTATAATGTTGCCAAGAAGAGTAATAAGCCTGAGGATTGGGGGAGTTTTAGAAACCTGCAAAAGGACGACCAAAAAAACTGATAAAAAGGGAGAAATTAGAATATGAGAGCAAAAAATATTAAAACAGATTGTAAGAGCTTCTACAAGTATGTAAAAAGGAAAAGATTAGTGAAAGTAAAAGTGGGTCCCTTAGAGGCTGAGACAGGAGAAATTAAAATGGGGAATAAGGAAATGGCAGAGACGTTAAACAAATATTTTGTATCTGTCTTCACAGTAGAAGACACAAAAAACACACTGGGAATAGTGGGGAACCAAGGGGCAAATGAGAGTGAGGAACTCAAAACAATTAGTATCACTAGAGAAAAAGTACTGGACAAACTAGTGGGGCTAAAAGCCGACAAATCCCCTGGACCTGACGGCCTACATCCTAAAAGAGGTGGCTGCAGAGATAGTGAATGAATTGGTTGTGATCTTCTAGAATTCCCTAGATTCTAGAACAGTCCCAGCGGATTGGAAGGTAGAAAATGTAACCCCGCTATTCAAGAAAGGAGGGAGAGAGAAAACAGGGAACTACAGGCCAGTTAGCCTGACATCAGTCATCGGGAAAATGCCAGAATCCATTATTAAGGAAATGGTAACAGGGCACTTAGAAAATCATAATATGATTAGGCAGAGTCAACATGGTTTTATGAAAGGGAAATCGTGTTTGACAAATTTATGTGAGTTTTTTGAGGATGTAACTAGCAGGTTAGATAAAGGGGAACCAGTGGATGTAGTATATTTGGATTTCGAAAAGGCATTCGATAAGGTGCCACACAATAGATTGCCATGCAAGATAGGGGCTCATGGGGTTGGGGGCAACATATTAGCATGGACTGAGAATTGGTTAACGGACAGAAAACAGAGAGTAGGGATAAACGAGTCATTCTCAGGTTGGCAGGCTGTAACTAGTGGGGTGCCGCAAGGATTGGTGCTTGGGCCTCAGCTATTTACAATCTATATTAATGACTTAGATGGAGGGTCCGAGTGTAATGTATCCAAGTTTGCTGACGATACAAAGCTAGGTGGGAAAGTAAGCTATGAGGAGGACACAAGGAATCTGCAAAAGGATATCACAGGTTAAGTGAGTGAGCAAGAAGGCGGCAGATGGAGTATAATGTAGAAAGAATAGAACAACTGAATATTTTTTAAATGGTGAGAAATTATTAAATGTTGGTGTTCAGAGAGATCTGGATGTCCTCATACAAGAAACACAAAATGTTAGCACGCAGGTACAGCAAGTAATCAGGAAAGCAAATGGCATGTTGACCTTTATTGCAAAGGGGTTGGAGTACAAGAGTAAGGAAGTCTTGCTACAATTGTACAGAGCTTTGGTGAGATCACACCTGGAGTACTGTGTACAGTTTTGGTCTCCTTATCTAAGGAAGGATATACTTGCCTTAGAGGTGGTGCAATGAAGGTTCACCAGATTGATTCCTGGGATGAGAGGGTTGTCCTATGAGGAGAGATTGAGTAGAATGGGCCTATACTCTCTGGAGTTTAGAAGAATGAGAGGTGATCTCATTGAAGCATATAAGATTCTGAGGGGGCTTGACAGGGTAGATGCTGAGAGGTTGTTTCCCCTGGCTGACGAGTCTAGAACTAGGGGGCATAGTCTCAGGATAAGGGGTCTGATATTTAGGACTGAGATGAGGAGAAATTTCTTCACTCAGAGGGTGGTGAATCTTTGGAATTCTCTACCCCAGAGGGCTGTGGATGCTCAGTCATTGAGTATATTCAAGACTGAGATAGATAGATTTTTGGACTCTAGGGGAATCAAGGAATATGAGGATTGGGCAGGAAAGTGGAGTTGAGGCCAAAGATCAGCCATGATCTTATTGAATGGCGGAGCAGGCTCGAGGGGCCGAATGGTCTATTCCTGCTCCTATTTCTTATGTTCTTATGAAAATCCAGCCCCTGATCTGACTAACCAGGCTGCAACACACGGATGAAATAATTTCCATAAAAGGGTCAAACTATTACTCCTCCTCTCTATATCTGGATGCTTCTCTCGAGCAAAGCTTCCTGCAAGTTGCTCCGAGCCACTTTGTCATTCCAGTGAGATTCATTCAGCCCGAGGAGAACAGGAGTGCCAAGAATATAAAACGGGTGAACTCTCCGCAGCTAGCCTCAAGTTCAAACACTGACAAAAATACATCCGCCTCTCCAAGTCGGGAGGGGTGAGTGGGCGGAGGTTCACAACCACATCGTTGAGATTGAACTTGTTGAGCAAATCATTGCAACAAAAAGTTTCACAAATGTTTACATCAGCCGTGAACCATAACCTTCACCAGATTCGACAAATGCACAGATTTCTCGAGACATGTGGACTTAATTTAATGTCCCAACATCTGTAGCACTCCATAAAACCAGCATTATACATCTCAGTCAATCCATCACGCAAATGCTTCGTTTTTCCATGGAAACATCCAGGTTGCTCCACACATGCTGCTACTACTTTCATGCCCTACCTGTTAAACTATGGCGTAAAGTTCAAAAGCACAGGGTTTGGCATCGAAAATCAGCAAGAGTTATTGACAAATCGCAGAAATCACAGCACAAAACGAGTCATAGAATCATACAGCACAGGAGGCAGCCATTCGGCCCATCGTGCCTGTGGCGGCTCTTTGAAAGAGCTATCTTTCCCACTCCCCTGCTCTTTCCCCGTAGCCCTGCAATTTTTTCCCCTTCAAGTCTTTACCCAATTCCCTTTTTAAAGTTACTATTGAATCTGCTTCCACCGCCCTTTCACATTCCAGATCATCACAACTCACTGTGTAAAAACATTTCTCCTCATCTCTCCCTCTGGTTCTTTTGCCAATGATCTTAAGTCTGTCCTCTGGTTACCGACCCTCCTGCCACTGGAAACAATTTCTCTTTATTTATTCTATCAAAACACTTCATAATTTTGATCACCTCTATTAAATCTCCCCTTAACCTTCTCTGCTCTAAGGAGAACAATCCCAGCTTCTCCAGTCTCTCCACAAAACTGAAGTCCCTCATCCCTGGGTACCATTCTGGTAAATCTCCTCTGCACCCTCTCTAAGACCTTGACATCCTTCCTAAATTGCGGTGCCCAGAAATGGACACAATACTCCAGCTGGGGCCGAACCAGTGATTTGTAAAAGTGAGTCATGTGCCAGTGTTCACTCTGCAATTGGAGCTTTCTACTCTCAACCCATCTCCCTATATCTTTTTAGATTTTTTTTTTCCTTTTCAAATACACATCCTTTTCTCTTTTAAGGTGTCAGCCGTGGCTCAGTGGTAGCATTCTGGCCTCTGAGTCACAACGTTATGTGATTTGTGCACTGCTCCACTTCCCATTGGACTTATGAACACATGGACAACAAACGAGCAGCTTGCCCCCATCGAGCCTGTTTAGAGCCGGCATGGTGTAACTTCTACACACCTCCATTCACCCATCCCCCCACACCTCCATTCACCCATCCCCCCACACCTCCATTCACCCATCCCCCCACACCTCCATTCACCCATCCCCCCACACCTCCATTCACCCATCCCCCCACACCTCCATTCACCCATCCCCCCACTCCTCCATTCACCCATCCCCCCACACCTCCATTCACCCATCCCCCCACACCTCCATTCACCCATCCCCCCACACCTCCATTCACCCATCCCCCCACACCTCCATTCACCCATCCCCCCACTCCTCCATTCACCCATCCCCCCACTCCTCCATTCACCCATCCCCCCACACCTCCATTCACCCATCCCCCCACACCTCCATTCACCCATCCCCCCACTCCTCCATTCACCCATCCCCCCACTCCTCCATTCACCCATCCCCCCACACCTCCATTCACCCATCCCCCCACTCCTCCATTCACCCATCCCCCCACTCCTCCATTCACCCATCCCCCCACACCTCCATTCACCCATCCCCCCACTCCTCCATTCACCCATCCCCCCACTCCTCCATTCACCCATCCCCCCACTCCTCCATTCACCCATCCCCCCACACCTCCATTCACCCATCCCCCCACACCTCCATTCACCCATCCCCCCACACCTCCATTCACCCATCCCCCCACTCCTCCATTCACCCATCCCCCCACTCCTCCATTCACCCATCCCCCCACACCTCCATTCACCCATCCCCCCACACCTCCATTCACCCATCCCCCACTCCTCCATTCACCCATCCCCCCACTCCTCCATTCACCCATCCCCCCACACCTCCATTCACCCATCCCCCCACACCTCCAATCACCCATCCCCCCACACCTCCATTCACCCATCCCCCACTCCTCCATTCACCCATCCCCCCACTCCTCCATTCACCCATCCCCCACTCCTCCATTCACCCATCCCCCCACTCCTCCATTCACCCATCCCCCCACACCTCCATTCACCCATCCCCCCACACCTCCAATCACCCATCCCCCCACACCTCCATTCACCCATCCCCCCACACCACCATTCACCCATCCCCCACACCTCCATTCACCCATCCCCCCACACCTCCATTCACCCATCCCCCCACACCTCCATTCACCCATCCCCCCACACCTCCATTCACCCATCCCCCCACACCTCCATTCACCCATACCCCCCCTCCCCACACTCATGCAGTCACGCAATCCCCTGGGAGAGGCAAAAAAGGAACAGAAAAGGCCTTAAGAAAGAAGAAAGTCCGGCGCGGTCACAATGGGCCGAATGGCCTCCTTCTGCGCCCCAGGACACCGGGGAGAACTCCCCTGCTCTTCTTCAAAATAATGCCATGGGATCTTTTACATCCACCTAAGAGGGCAGGCGGGGGCCTCGGTATAACATCTCATCCGAAAGACATCATCTCCGACAGTGCAGCACTCCGTCAGTCCTGCACCGGGAGTGTTAGCCTGGATTTTGTGCTCGAGTCTCTGGAGTGGGTCTTGAACCCACAACCTCCTGACTCAGAGGCGAGAATGCTACCAATTCAGCCACAGCTGACAAATTTGGCCAATTTAGGAAAAAAAACCTCTGGGAAATTCCACTCCGACCCCGGAAGGTGACGAAACAAACTCGAGGAGACCGAGGTAATTGGGTGACACAAACTCCAAATGGGCTTACTCCAGAGCAGAAAATCTCGGCTGCTTGATCACGCATTTACTCGATGCTCCAACAGGAGGAGATCTCGCTGGTACATTACAGCCAATTTTTGCAGTGAAATTATATAAGAAATGGACCTGCCTTGTGGTTGCTGATCATATAAATGATAAACAATGCAATCTCAATTAAATTGTGATGAATTGCATATTGATTGTACCATGGGCAGAAGCAATACATCAAAGGACAGCAGGTCCTTGGGGAGTTAATTGAGCTATTTACTGAATGAAACGTGTTAGCATAATGAAACATTTCAGCACCAGACCATGTCTGAAATAACATGATTGACAGGTTGGCCTCTCTCATTGTTCCAGTTTAAAACCAGCTCATTCAATAAAAAGAGAAAACCTGCATTTATATAGCGCCTTTCACGATCTCAGGACATCCCAAAGCGCTTCTCGGTCAATGAAGTACTCTTGAAGTGTTGTCACTGTTGTAATGTAAGAAACAATGTATTTGTTTCACTAGTGAATTGCCTGTTGTGTTGCCTAGGGTCAGTTGAGGAGTGTAGGTTTTTTTATTCTGCGGGAGACGGCAACAGAGCTGAGCTAGAGACTTCGGAAACTCGCTCCACGGCGTCACCCAGTGGCCAGGACCTGCAACTGTTGTTACAGGAAACTGTTTACATACAGGATTTCCACTCTAAATCTTTACCTAGCAACTTCAAGGTTTGATGTTGACATAAATCCATAATAAAAAATGTGACAAGTGGAAAGTGAGCACAAGATTTTCAATAATACGTAATTGCTTGCTTACAAAAATTAATATTCCAGTACACATTAAACATTCAGGCTGGCAAAGGGCCTGAAAGACATTAAGGAAACTTGTTTAAACAGAACACAGGAACAGGAGGAGGCCATTCAGCCCCTCCAGCCTGTTCTGCTATTCAATGAGATCATGGCTGATCTGTATCCTAACTCCATTTACCTACCCTGGCTCCATATCCCTTAATACCCTTGGCGAGCAAAAATCTATCGATCTCAGATTTAAAATGATTAATTGAGCACCTACTGCTTTTTGTGGGAGAGAGTTCCACACTTCTACCACCCTTTGTGTGAAGAAGTGTTTCCTAACTTCGCTCCTGAACGGCCTGGCTCTGATTTTAAGGTGATGTCCCCTTGTTCTGGACTCCCCCCACCAGCGGAAAAAAGTTTCTCTCTATCTCCCCTATCAATTCCTTTCAAAATCTAAGACCTCAATCAAATCACCCCTTAACCTTCCATATCCCAGGGAATACAAGCCTAGTTTATGTAATCGCTCCTCATAATTTAACCCTTGGAGCCCTGGTAACATTCTGGTGAATCTGCGCTGCATTCCTTCCCAGAACTGTACTCAGTGCTCCAGATGTGGTCTGACCAGGGCCATGTACAGCTGCAGCAAAACTTCCCCCCCTTTATATTCTAGCCCTCTCTATATAAAGAGGCAATCATACATAGGCTAATTGTTTGGTTAAATTAACGTTTCTTCCCATTTATGTGGCAGCCAGCACCTGCTGGTCAGAACCTGCTGTGCCCTCCACATGGCAGCAGTGCCAAGCGCTGATTTATTGGGAGCTGCCCAGTTTCTCGGTCCCCTGCTCCCCCCCCCCAACTCTCACTCCTCTCCTCTCCTACCTTCCGCCGGTGCTCATGGTAAGAAGCTCGGTCCCATTTCTCCTGCAGGTATTTGCTTCCACTCGGCAGAATGGGCTGATAGGCGCGGTGCATCGCGGAGTGCAGCGAGTGCGGGCCCGGCGCCGGGTGTTTGATGCAGATTTCGGGGGTGCGGGGCTCGGTGTTTGCGCCAGATCATGTGTCAGTTGCTATGACAAGCGGGTGAATAGCAGAAGCCGAGACCTTTTGTTCACCGTGTTTGGCGAGAGGCTGATGAACTATTGTTAAAACACAGCTCCCACATCCCAGTTACACATTCCCTGTTAATCACCCCCTCCCTGGAATATTTTCACAGCAGCTTTTTTAAAATTCCTTAATTTGGCTACACGAGCTTTGAATGCATAACACGACTATTTTCTACAGGAGAGAAAAAATGCAAAGTACTGGAAATCTGAGATAAAAACGGAAAATGCTGGAAACACTCAGCTGGTCAGGCAGCGTCTGTAGGGAGGGGAAAAGTCCGGTTAATGTTTCAGGTCCTCTGACTAAAGGTCATCCAAATACTTTTGAAGTAGAGTCACTGTTGTTAAGCAGCAAATTTGTGCACAGCAAGATCTCAGAATCAGTAAATGAGATGAGTTACCAGTTAATTTGCTTTGGTAGTGTTGGTTAGAGGGTGAATATTGTCAAGGACACCGGGGACAACTCCCCTGCTCTTCTTTTAACATTGCCATGGGATCTTTTATGTCCACCTGTGAGGGTAACAGCTCACCCGAAAGACGACACCTCCGACAGTGCAGCACTCCCTCAGTATTACCTCTCCAACAATGCAGCACTCCCTCAGTACTGACCCTCTGCTAGTGCAGCACTCCCTCAGTACTGACCCTCTGACAGTGCAGCGCTCCCTCAGTACTGACCCTCCGACAGTGCAGCACTCCCTCAGTACTGACCCTCCGACAGTGCAGCGCTCCCTCAGTACTGACCCTCCGACAGTGCAGCGCTCCCTCAGTACTGACCCTCTGACAGTGCAGCACTCCCTCAGTACTGACCCTCTGACAGTGCAGCGCTCTCTCAGTACTGACCCACCGACAGTGCAGTGCTCCCTCAGTACTGCATTTGAGTGTCAGCCTAGATTATGGGTTCAAATCTCTGATGTGGGGCTTGAACCCTCAACTTTCCAACTCAGAGGCAAGTGAAATGCATGTGTGCTGACTTTGGCCAGTTGTGTCATGCTCCTGTTGCTAGTCAACAGAAGGAGCTGGTTATGCCATGGAGGGATTTGAACTCATTCATGGCATAACCAGATTGTCGGAAAAACCCAAATGGTTCACTAATATCCTTTAGAGAAGGAAACTGGCCGTCCTTACCCGGTCTGGGCCTCCATGTGACTCCAGTCCCACACCAATGTGGTTGACTCTTAACTGCCCCCTAAAGTGGACCAACAAGACACAGATTTGTACCAAACTGCTACAAAGAATCACAAGCCACCACCTTCTCAGGGCAACTAGGGATTGGAAATAAATGCCAGCCTCGCCAGCAACGCCCACGTCCCAAGAATTATCTTTTAAAAGTCCAGGCGCTGAGGTCAAGGTTCCAACAGAGCACGTTTCTGGGCAGGAGAGTAACCGCTCTCCCCTCCCTCTCCCCCGTCAATCCAAACCTACTCTCCTAATCTTCGATCCCACTCCGAACCGGATATTTTCAGCTCTTGATTTAGAGGCTATTGCCGGAAAAAAGATTTCACCCAATCATTGCTTTGTGGGGGAAAAGAATTCTCCTTTCTCGTTACTGGAGGTCTGTGTCAAGAGTGTGTAATGCACCAAACAATAGGATTATTTTAAAGCCAGCATCACATTTTACCATTCATAGAGTCGTACCCCACCCAGTTCTTGTCAGCAAAAAACAGAATACTTTCCAGCCCAGTCTGTGTGTTGTGGTTTCCACTTGTTGCATTGCAGAAAAAAGAAAGGTCTCAAATAAACAGTAACAGTGCTGATCAGGAGATGTTTATGAGACTCGAGTCCTTTCACTCAACGGGAGAGCAGATCGCAGAACTAGGTGTGTGTTTGAATTGTGTGCTCCCAATTTAGCAGGGCATTAAAGTGAATCGCTGGAAAATCGGGAGTGCTGCCAACAATCTGCATTTACTTAGCGCCTTTAATGTAGTAAAATGTCCCAAGACGCTTTCACAGGAGCGATTATCAGACAAAATTTGACACTGAGCCATATAAAGAGATATTAGGACAGGTGACCAAAAGCTTGGTCAAAGAGGTAGGTTTTAAGGAGCGTCTTAAAGGAAGAGAGTGAGGGAGAGGTTTAGGGAGGGAATTCCAGAGCTTAGGGCCTGGGCAGCTGAAGGCACGGCCGCCAATGGTGAAGCGATGGAAACAGGGGATGTGCAAGAGGCCAGAATTAGAGCACAGAGATCCGCACCACATTTTTCAATATGCACTCCCCTCGCGGTCGGCTCTGCATTTAGTGTGAGATCTAGCAAAGATTTACCCTCTGATTTGAGGTAGTATGACCCTCTGATGCAACTTTATTGTCCTTATTCTGAAAGGGGAAAAGAAAATCCTCAACTCGTGCGTTTTGAAGGCAAACAAATCGAGTTAATCAAAAGGAAGCACTTGAGATAAAAACAGAAAATGCTGGAAATACACAGCAGGTCCATCAAGTAACTGTAAAGAGAAAAGACAGGTCAATGTTCTGGACAAGTGACCCTTCATCGCAACTGGAAATGGCAGAAACCAAGGTGACATCACGCATGGAAACCAACCGGTCATTGGCACAGGCACGATGGGCTGAATGGCCTCTTTCTGTGTTGTATCATTCTATGTATCTTGCAGGTTGGAGATGGATATGCTGGACTGTCAGAAGACTACCTTTGAGGACCTCTCCATGGGATGTTAAATAAGCTGGGTGGAACTCATTAATTCATAAAACCAAGCCCAAGGTGTCAATAGCAAGTTTGGTGATGTGAAGGTGCAACATAGATAGATATTTGTGTGGGCCAAATGCCTTTTGTCATCCTTGGGTTCTTGTGGTCTCACAATCTGACTCTCTTAGGACAGGCCTCATGTTGAACTAGGGTTGCCAACTCTGGTTGGACGTATTCTTGGAGGTTTCATCACATGACCTTCCATCACACACCCCCACACTCCTTCCATTGGTCACCCGATATGTCCATCCTCGCGGTGTCCCGCCTTCCCACACAAATTGGAAAGCGAATGGACTCTTTGGCTGATCCTTGACTGTCAGCCAAACAGCCTTTATTCCCCATTTTTATCACTAATAAACTAAAATATTCACAGAAAATGGAAGAAAAAACACACCTTTTTTTTTAAAAATGCCCCTAGGAATTTTCTCCTGGATTTCTCGCGGCAGATTCCAGGACAATCCTGGAGGTTTGGCAACCCCAAGTTGAACTGAGATGCACAGCCAATACAACAGGGCACATACTGTGCTGAAATCAAAGTCTAAATGGGAGGTACTTTTATGTGTGCATGCTCGGTCTGTGGAGTCTCGCCCAGCGGCTTTGCGTAATTTGGGCATGCAATTCCTGACCATACACTTTTATAGTCACAGTCGCCATTCTACATACAGGGTCAGGAATCCATTTGATGGGGCGCTGTCTTCAGGAGAAAGTGTTTGCAAATTTTTCCTTTTGTCAGTACGCATTCAGTGAATTGACATAAATGACCCCATTCATAAGTTCTTCTGAGTATTTACATATAACAGGAATTAAAATATCTTACATCGTACCTGTGCTGGCTCTTTGAAAGAGCTGTCCAATTAGTCCCACTCCCCCTGCTCTTTCCCTGTAGCCCTGTAAATCTTTCCCCTTCATGTATTTATCCAATTCCCTTTTGAAAGTTATGATGTGGAGATGCCGGTGATGGACTGGGGTTGACAATTGTAAACAATTTTACAACACCAAGTTATAGTCCAGCAATTTTATTTTAAATTCACAAGCTTTCGGAGGCTTCCTCCTTCGTCAGGTGAACGATGTGAAAATCGTTCACCTGACGAAGGGGGAAGCCTCCGAAAGCTTGTGAATTTAAAATAAAATTGCTGGACTATAACTTGGTGTTGTAAAATTGTTTACTTTTGAAAGTTATTATTGAATCTGCTTCCACTGCCCTTTCAGGCAGCTCATTCCAGACCATAATAACTCGCTGCGTAAAAACATTTCTCTTCATCTCTCCCCCGGTTCTTTTGCCAATTATCTTATATCTGTGTCGTCTGGTTACTGACCCTCCTGCCAGCGGAAACAGTGTCTGTCTGCTGTATCAAAACCTTTCATGATTTTGAACACCTCCATTAAATCTCCCCTTAACCTTCTCTGCTCTAAGGAGAACAATCCCAGCTTCTCCAGTCTCTCCACATAACTGACGTCCCTCATCCCTGGTACCATTCTAGTAAATCTCCTCTCTAAGGCCTTGACATCCTGAGATCTTTTGCACAACATTGCGTCACCAAACAGATTCCACACAACTTGGTCAGCCTTAGTACGTACATGACACAAAATGGACCAAATATAAATTTTAAGAAAAGGAAACTATTACAGTTATGAGTCAGAGTAAAACCTTAATTTCTTCCAGTTGTTTTATGCTAACCACGGGCAGTGTGTTTTTTTAAACACCACCATCCTGGGAGTCGGGGGTCCTTGGGACTTGACACGGTGCACTCAGTGTGGGAGGACTCACTCTGGGTACGGTCTCGTGTCAAAATGAAGATGGTAAATTTTCAATGTTAGTGCACCAGCCTATGGCTTCATGTGTTGGGAGGGTACACGGGGAACCCGGTGTGTTGGGAGGGTACACGGGGAACCCGGTGTGTTGGGAGGGTACACGGGGAACCCGGTGTGTTGGGAGGGTACACGGGGGAGCTGGTGTGTTGGGAGGGTACACGGGGAACCCGGTGTGTTGGGAGGGTACACGGGGGAGCTGGTGTGTTGGGAGGGTACACGGGGAACCCGGTGTGTTGGGAGGGTACACGGGGAACCCGGTGTGTTGGGAGGGTACACGGGGAACCCGGTGTGTTGGGAGGGTACACGAGGGAGCTGGTGTGTTGGGAGGGTACACGGGGAACCCGGTGTGTTGGGAGGGTACACGAGGGAGCTGGTGTGTTGGGAGGGTACACGGGGAACCCGGTGTGTTGGGAGGGTACACGGGGAACCCGGTGTGTTGGGAGGGTACACGAGGGAGCTGGTGTGTTGGGAGGGTACACGAGGGAGCTGGTGTGTTGGGAGGGTACACGGGGAACCCGGTGTGTTGGGAGGGTACACGGGGAACCCGGTGTGTTGGGAGGGTACACGGGGAACCCGGTGTGTTGGGAGGGTACACGGGGAACCCGGTGTGTTGGGAGGGTACACGGGGAACCTGGTGTGTTGGGAGGGTACACGGGGAACCCGGTGTGTTGGGAGGGTACACGAGGGAGCTGGTGTGTTGGGAGGGTACACGGGGAACCCGGTGTGTTGGGAGGGTACACGGGGGAGCTGGTGTGTTGGGAGGGTACACGGGGAACCCGGTGTGTTGGGAGGGTACACGGGGAACCCGGTGTGTTGGGAGGGTACACGGGGAACCCGGTGTGTTGGGAGGGTACACGAGGGAGCTGGTGTGTTGGGAGGGTACACGGGGAACCCGGTGTGTTGGGAGGGTACACGGGGAACCCGGTGTGTTGGGAGGGTACACGAGGGAGCTGGTGTGTTGGGAGGGTACACGAGGGAGCTGGTGTGTTGGGAGGGTACACGGGGAACCCGGTGTGTTGGGAGGGTACACGAGGGAGCTGGTGTGTTGGGAGGGTACACGGGGAACCCGGTGTGTTGGGAGGGTACACGAGGGAGCTGGTGTGTTGGGAGGGTACACGGGGAACCCGGTGTGTTGGGAGGGTACACGAGGGAGCTGGTGTGTTGGGAGGGTACACGGGGAACCCGGTGTGTTGGGAGGGTACACGAGGGAGCTGGTGTGTTGGGAGGGTACACGGGGAACCCGGTGTGTTGGGAGGGTACACGGGGAACCCGGTGTGTTGGGAGGGTACACGGGGAACCCGGTGTGTTGGGAGGGTACATAAGAACATAAGAAATAGGAGCAGGAGTAGGCCAATCGGCCCCTCGAGCCTGCTCCGCCATTCAATAAGATCATGGCTGATCTGATCCTAACCTCAAATCTAAATTCATGTCCAATTTCCTGCTCGCTCCCCGTAACCCCTAATTCCCTTTACTTCGAGGAAACTGTCTATTTCTGTATTAAATTTATTTAATGATGTAGCTTCCACAGCTTCCTGGGGCAGCAAATTCCACAAGACCTACTACCCTCTGAGTGAAGAAGTTTCTCCTCATCTCAGTTTTGAAAGAGCAGCCCCTTATTCTAAGATTATGCCCCCTAGTTCTAGTTTCACCCATCCTTGGGAACATCCTCACCGCATCCGCCCAATCTCCCCCCCCCCACCATCTATCTCTTCTCCCCCCCCCCCACCCCGGAATAATGAATGGCATCTGGGCATAATGTGAAATCCTGACACCCACGATTTTCTGTCTATTAATTTTAAATGGATGGGGCTATGGGATTGGGGGGAGGGGTGATAGATGGTGGGGGGGGAGTGAGAGATGGTGGGGGGGGGGGGAGTGAGAGATGGTGGA